>NC_088866.1:38476167-38626881 GCF_032884065.1 Artemia franciscana | reverse complement strand
TGATAGTTGTTTTGCAAATACGCAATTCTGTTTACTTATTCCTGAATTGTCAAATGATTTAAATTTCAACTAATTATATAGTAAGTAACTGCCTACATAATAATTGTTCACGTTCTATTAACTGCAAATATGTTGAGGGGCAAACACCAGCACATCAAGACAGCATTGCCTTGATGCAATCGACTCACTGAAAGGTCATCTAAATATTTTTTTTTTTTAATATTTTCAAATCAATTTTGTTTCTCGGATTGTTTTTCAAACTTGGCCCTATCTGGACCACAGTTACTGTCTGCACAACATAATGGCAGAAATTGATGGCTAAGAGTATTAAGGCAAAACTTTCAAGTAATATTCAGGCGGACGTTGAACTATATCAAAAAGTTCTGGTACCATTTTTAAGAGTCAAAAGAGATTGGAAGGTAAGCAGCCCTTCTCCCGAGCCTATTCATTTTCCAAACACCAAATTTTTTGACAGTCATTTTGTTCAGCATAGTAGAACGGTCCAGTAACTATTTTTCTATGAACATTGGGTATGTCATCCCCCCATAATAATGAGATCGGCAAATTACACTTTAAAACCAAACGTTGCTTAATAACTAAATCAAAAGGCACTGTGTGTATGGTTACCAAAAAGACACCTCAGCAATATATCGAGAAGGGATGGGGGTAATAAGTTGAAACTTTCGGGCTTCTACTATTACTAGTACTACTCTGTTCTAGTTCTAGTTCTAAATTTATCCAAGTTGACAAAGAGCATAGAAAGAATTTTTGGAAAATGACAATATATTTTATTTTTCAGGTTAACTTAAGGAAATATAAAATTATATAAAACGATACTAATTGTGTTAGAATTAAGTTAGAAGTAGTAGTAGGTGAAAAAGTTTCTCCAGCATACAAATAGTAATCCAACCTATGGATTCTTATAAAAAAAAATCAAAAAATATAAAATAGTTTTCCACAAAAAGATTGTGTCAATAAAAACAAACAGATATTAATTTTTTAAAAAAAATCCACAAAACAATGTTTTCAAAGAAAATTAAAGGATTCCATTAAACCAAAAATAAGCAGAAAAATATAGTCAAATGATCTTTTAAGTGTGATTAAATAAAAAAACAAGTTTTTTTTTAAATAAAAGTTTCAAACTTTAGCGTAAAGAGCAAGGCGTTGAGGAGGAAAAGCCCCTTTCATATACGGAGTAATTTCTGTTCGTTTTAAGTTTTAATGTCGCTCCTTACTTTCCTTTAAAAAACTTGTTTTTTTTTATATTAAATTTCTGAACGTTTTTGAATCAATGCATGTTTTGATTTTGGCTCTCCGCAGATGAATAATTGAAACAGAATTTGCATATTTATATCTTTTGGCTAAATGGCTTTCTTTTATTTTTGATCGAATGATTTTGAGAAAAAAGGAGCGGGGGAGGAAGCCTAGCTGCCCTCCGATTTTTTTGGTTACTTAAAAAGGCAACAAGAATTTTTAATTTTTAACGAATGTATTTATTAGTATAAGATATGCGTAACTTACAAATTAGCTTACGTAACGAACCTCTGCATTCTCATGTTTTTATTACGTATATGAGGGGGTTAACCCCCTCGTCAGTACCTCGCTCTTTACACTAAAGCTTAAATTTTGTCCAAAATTCTTAAGAATGACCCCTGAATCACAAAAGCCGTAGAATAAATAGTTGAAATTACTAAAATACTTTAGCGTAAAGAGCGAGGTATTAGGAGGAAATGGGCCCATCATGTGCGTAATAATTTCTGTTCGTTTTAAGTTTTAATGCTGCCCTTTACTTTCAGTTGAAAAAACTTTTTCATATTTATTTTTTTCATTGTTTTTTTTAAATAGACTAGAAAATCCTGCGCTCACTTCATGTAAATTTTCTTCCCCCATGATAAATTCCTCAAAGAAAAGTTCCCCCAACATATCCCCATCTTCTCAACCTCTTCCCCCAGCCAAAAAATCCCCCTGAAAACGTCCGCACACTTCCAAATAATGATTACTATATGTAAGCACTGGTCAAAGTTTGTAACTTGCAGCCCCTCCCACGGGGACTGTGGGGGAGTCAGTCGTCCCCAAAGACATAGTTATAAAGTTTTTTGACTACTCTGAAAAAATGGCTATCTCAGAATTTCGATCCGGTGACTTTGGGAAAATGATTATCGTGGGAGGGGGCCTAGGTGCCCTCCAATTTTTTTGGTCACTTAAAAAGGGCACTAGAACTTTTCATTTCCGTTAGAATGAGCCTTCTCGCAATATTCTAGGACTACTGGGTGGATACGATCACCCCTGGGGAAAAAACAAACAAACAAACAAGTTAACAAGTAAACACGCATCCGTGATCTGCCTTCTGGCAAAAAAAATACAAAATTCCACATTTTTGTAGATAGGAGCTTGAAACTTCTACAATAGGGTTCTCTGATATGCTTAATCTGATGTTGGGATTTTCGTTAAGATTCTATGACTTTTAGGGGTTGTTTTCCCCTATTCTCTAAAATAAGACAAATTTTCTCCGGTTTGTAACTTTTGATGGGTAAGACTAAACTTGATTAAATTTATATATTTAAAATCAGCATTAAAAAGCAATTCTTTTGATGTAGCTATTGGTATCAAAATTCAATTTTTTAGAGTTTTGGTTACTATTGAGCCGGGTCGCTCCTTACTACAGTTCGTTACCACGAACTGTTTGAAACTACCACAAAATATAATCAATAGATAAATGAAATCCAAAACGAACTGAAATTACAATAAATGACCGAGTCAAACCCAAAACGAGCAAAAAGTAACATGAGTTGTGCTGACAACCCCAATACCTTCTCAAGACTAGATCATAATTTGCACCATACTGAAAATAAATTTATTTTAAATGTTTTAATTATTTTACTTTAAAAAAAAAAAAAAATCTTGAAACCTTAAGAAACAGATATCGGTACATGTATATTAAACTATCAATCCAGTCATTTGTTTTTTGTAGTTGTTTTTTTTTTTTTTTTCGGTAAGGTGCAAATTAAATTCTGGTCTTGAGAAGGCATTGGGGTTGTCAATACCGCTCATATTAATTTTTGCTCGTTTGAGTTTGACTCGGTCATTTATTGTAATTTCTGTTCGTTTTTGGTTTCATTTAGTTATTGATGGTGATTTGTGGTAATTTTACGCTTTGAAGACTATTTCTGCTCATTTTCAGTTAAATGGAGCTCTTTTCTTTGAAAAACTTGTTTTGTGGAAAATGTTTTTCGAATTAATCTCTATAGGAATCCAAATTTAGGCATACTATTAATATGCTGGATGATTTTTAATGATAGTTGTACTAAAATGCTTTGGATTGATGGGCGGGGAAAAATACTTAAACATATTGGTTTAAAATATGCATAATCTCTGAGGCTAACGGAATTCATTATACTTCCTTTAACAATGAGAAATATCAATCAACCCTTGCATAGGTTCTGGCAGTTTCAACTTAGTTCTTTTAACTTTTCATGAGATATCGCACACACAACTTTTTGATACCATGGATGCCCGTTGTGCATTTTGATGTAGTTCGATTTCCCACTGAACAATCCCTGACAAATTTAACATAATAACCCTAGCCGTTCCTGGCTATATGACAGATATGCCTTTTTGACAAAATTGGATGCACATAGTGTCTTTTTCGTTTAGTTTAATACAGCCAGAAGTGCCTTCGTAAAAGCCAGATTTTTCACGGGATATTACGCAGACACTCTTTTGACAGTCTGGATACCTATAGCTTATTTTGATTTAATTTCACAAACCCCTCAAAATTCCCTGAAAGTTTCAACTGAACTCCATTCGTGATATATTACATCTCTACCATTTTGAAAACCTGGAAGCACTTCAAATCTATCGATTTTGTTCAATTGTGTAGCGATAGTAGTAGTAGTAGTAGTAGTAGTAGTAGTAGTAGTAGTAGTAGTAGTAGTAGTAGTAGCAGTAGTAGTAGTAGTAGTAGTAGTAGTAGTAGTAGTAGTAGTAGTAGTAGCAGTAGTAGTAGTAGTAGTAGTAGTAGTAGTAGTAGTAGTAGTAGTAGTAGTAGTAGTAGTAGTAGTAGTAGTAGTAGTAGTAGTAGTAGTAGTAGTAGTAGTAGTAGTAGTAGTAGTAGCAGTAGTAGTGGTAGTAGTAGTAGTAGTAGTAGTAGTAGTAGTAGTAGTAGTAGTAGTAGTAGTAGTAGTAGTAGTAGTAGTAGTAGTAGTAGTAGTAGTAGTAGTAGTAGTAGTAGTAGTAGTAGTAGTAGTAGTAGTAGTAGTAGCATTAGTAGTAGTAGTATTAGTAGTAATAGAAGTAGTAGTAGTAGCAGTAGTAGTAGTGGTAGTAGTAGTAGTAGTAGTAGTAGTAGTAGTAGTAGTAGTAGTAGTAGTAGTAGTAGTAGTAGTTCCAGCAGTAGCAGTAGTAGTAGCACTTGCATTAGAAGTAGTCCTGGCAGTATTAGCAGTTATACCCTTAGCCGTTCCAGGTGTATTGTACATACGCCAATTAACATATATATTTATTTCAACACCCCTCCCAACATACCCTGAAGATTTCAACTTAATAACTTAAAGCATTTCTAAGATATCTCAAATACGACCTTGTGACAAACTTGGGTGGACATAATATCTTTAGATTTAGTTCAACATTCTCAATAAGATGCTCTGAAAGCTCCAGTGCAACCTCCTAGCTGGTCCTATGATATTTTACATACGTCCTTTTTATAATCTGGATAAAAGTAGTATCTTTTGATTTAGTGTTACACCCTTCTAAGCCTTCCCTTAAAAAAATACCTTAATACCTTATTTTGTTCCAATTACTTTTTATGTATACCATTTTGACAACCTGGAAGCATTTTAACCATTTTTGATTTAGTTTAACATTAGTAGCAGCAGTAATAGTGGAGTTGTAACTATAGTAGATCTAAAAGTTTCAACTTAATACCCCTGGCCGTTCTTGAGATTAAGCTGATATGTCTATTTGACAGCCAACATAGTGCCTTTCGATTTAGTTTTAATAGAAAATAAACTTCCTCTGAAAATTTCTATTTTACACCCTATACCAGTCCTAGGATATTCCGTGCTCTATGCGCTTAAACTATTTTGATTTATTAGTAATTGTAGTATTGGTAGTAGCATTAGCGGAAGTTGTAGCAGTAGTAACAGTATCAATTGTAGTAGTAGTAAAATTAGTATGCACATAGTTCCTTTTAGCTAGTTCATATCCCCCGTAACATGCCCTGAAAATTTCGGCTTAAGGCTTTAAGTCGTAGCAGCAGTAGCAGCAGGTGCAATAATGGTAGCCTATATGTATATATATATATATATATATATATATATATATATATATATATATATATATATATATATATATATATATATATATATATATATATATGGTTCGTTGAAAATCCCTCTCAACATGTGCTGAAAGTTTTAACTTGATACTCTAGGCCGCTCCTAAGATATTTCTGATACGCCCTTTAGAAAACTTGCATGCACATAGTGAGTTTTGATTTAGTTCAACATCCCCCTAAACACTCTTTAAAAGTTCAGTCTTAATTCAGTTCAACATTCCCTTCAACATACCCTAAAAGTTTCAATTGAAAACTCTAAACCGTTCGTTAAATATTGCTGATACATCCTTTGAATAACTTACACATATTATGTTTTGATTTGGCTGAACAGCCCCTTAACATTCCTTTAAGACTTCACATTATTGGCCTTAGGCTTATTAGCCGTAATAGGAGCAGCAGCAATAAGAGTAGCAGAAATAATAGTGGTAGTACTAGCAATAGTAGTGATAGTAGTAGTTGAAGTAGTAGCAGTAGCAGCAGTAGTAGAAGTAGTGGTAGTAGTAATAGTAGCTTTAAAAGTAGCAGTAGAAGGTGCATAGCACCTTTTGACTAGTTCAACTTCCCCCTAAACCTTCTCTGAAAGTTTTTCCTTAATACCCTTAGACTGAGCAGTAGTAGTTGTTGTAGTGGTACTAGTAGAACAATTAGTCACAATAGCAGTAGCAGTATGCACATAGCACCTTTGGTTTTTTCATCATCCCCCTCAACCAACCCGGAAAGTTTCAACTTGATACCCTAAGCAGATCCTGGGACATAGCTTATATGGCCCAGTATCAGTAGTAGTAGTAGTAATAATAGCAATCGCAGCAGTAGTAGTAGTACCAGTAGTAGTAGTAGTAAAAGCATGCACGTAGTGCCTTTTGGTTAGCTCAACATCGCCCGGAATATAGCATATGAGCATCAACTTAGTACTCAAAGTCGTTCCTAAGATATTGCTGATAAGCCGTTTTGATAATCCTGTGTGCACATAGTGCATTTTGACTTTATCCTTAATAGTAGTAGTAGTTGTAGTTGTAGTAGTAGTAGTAGTGGTAGTAGCAGTGGTAGTAGTAGTTGTAGTAGTAGTAGTAGTAGTAGTAGTAGTAGTAGTAGTAGTAGTAGTAGTAGTAGTAGTAGTAGTAGTAGTAGTAGTAGTAGTAGTAGTAGTAGTAGTAGTAGTAGTAGTAGTAGTAGTAGTAGTAGTAGTAGTGGTAGTAGTAACAGTAGTAGTAGTAGTAGTAGTAGTAGTAGTAGTAGTAGTAGTAGTAGTAGTAGTAGTAGTAGTAGTAGTAGTAGTAGTAGCAGTAGCAGTAGTAGTAACAGTAGTAGCAGTAGCAGTAGCAGTAGTAGTAGCAGTAGTAGTAGCAGTAGTAGTAATAGTAGTAGTAACAGTAGGAGAAGTAGCAGTTGTAGCATATACATACTGTCTTTTCGTTTGTGGAACATCTTAGTCATCATGCCCTGGAAGTCTCATCTTTAAATTCTAAGCTGTGATATTTTCACCTTAATACCATTAACCTTAGTAGTGATCGCAGTAGAAGTAGTTGCAGTATTAGTAGGAAAAACAAAGAATAAATGTGTGTTTACCCATGGTTGACAGCCTGCCAATAAATTTGATCTTAATGTTTAATGACCCTATGTCTAATTTGTGACTGAATGACCCCTTTCCAGGATTCTACAAACATTTTTTCTATATGACTTGGTTAGAGCAAAAAAAGATCGAGTTCTTCCTAGTAATGAATAATAAATAGATAGTGGCGATTCTTATCAAACAGTTCGTGGTAACGAACTGAAGTAAGGAGCGACCCGGCTCAATAGTAACCGAAGCTCTAAAAAATGGAATTTTGATACCAATAGTTACATAAAAAGAATCGCATTTTTACGTTGATTCTAAATATACAAGTTTCATCAAGTTTAGTTTTACCCATCAAAAGTTACGAGCCTAAGCAAATTTGCCTTATTTTAGAAAATAGGGGGAAACACCCCCTAAAAGTCAAGGAATTTTTTATTTTTTTTAAAGTAGAGTTGTGAGAAAGAGTCAAACTTTAGCGCAAAGAGCAAGTCATTGAGGAGGGGACAACCCCTTTCATAAACGGAATAATTTCTGTTTGTTTTAAGTTTTAATGCCGCTCCTTACTTGCAGTAAAAAAGCTTGTTTTTTTCATTTATTCAATAACGAAAGCGTAAGAACCTAAATATCAATAACACTAAATCAACGAATCAGCTTTTTATTCCAAATATGCAGTTATTTTGAGTTTGAAGACGAACATCCTAAATCATTAGTACATAAGGAAGTTCACTGAACTATAGAAAAAGAAGGAAAACAGCTTAAAGAGGGGGTAATCCCGACATATATATGCCGTCAATTTGAGCACACCTGGGTACCCATAAGCCGATAACGAAAGCGACCATAACAAGAAATGTTTGATATCGGACCTTTCCCAGGACAGGTTCGTTTTTTTGTGTTTTATTATTATTATTTTCTTACCAGAGATTGTACTGATGTAGTTTTTCACTTTGAAAAAGCTTTTATTTTGTATAGTCGTAATGTATAAAGCCGTCAAATATACCGGTTTTTGACATTCAAAATTAAATTGAAAATATCATTATTGCTCTGTAACGTTCAACGCTTACAGCCTTTCTCAAAAACGCACATTAGTAGAAATTCCCCTAGTGCTGATTTTCTTAATCTTAGTTTCAATGTATTACTTTGAACAAACTAATTTTTAAAACAATTAGATTCTGAAGGCGCTAAATACATCGATGTTTGATAAATATTTCATAAATATTGTTCAAAAATAAATTATTGTTCATAAAGTTCATAAATATTGGAATTATTCAAAAATTTCTGTTCAGCACTTCGGAATTGCTCAATAGAACTGAACGCTAAGAGTTCCTTTCTCATGGTTCATAATTAGGCTATTTTTTGTGCATTTTTGTAATTACTTTACTTTTCATTTTTATATACTTTTACTTTACTTCACTTTTTTTGCCTTTCAAAATGTTTTTATCTCTAAGCTTTGCTACTCATAAACAGCCATAGATTGTTGCGTTAACAAAATAACTGTGTTCATAAAACTACACCGTTTCATAAAATGTAATTAAACAAATAAAAAAAGATTTTCCAATTAAAAGTAGGGAACAACTTTAAGCCTTAAAACGAAAAACAAATTATTCTTTATATTAGGTGGCCTCCCCCCTACTCAACCCTTGCTAATCGAAAAAAAAAATTTTAGTGGTTTGAAAAATTTCATTTTCCAATTCAGTGGCGTTTGTGATTCAGTAAATGTTCTTAACAAATTAGGAAAAGATTCAAAATTCAGAGTAAAGAACAATAAGTTAAGGAGAAGACAGCCCCCTTCATATAAAAATAATTTCTCTTCATTTTAGGTTACAAAGCTGCTCCTTAGTTTCATCCGATAAAACTTGTTTTTGTAAAATTTAATTTCTGATTGTCTTCTGAATCATCTTTCCCCAAATAGGGTGGGAGGATGTCGTAAAGGAAATATTTAAGGAAAATGGGAAGATTTTGGGATGGAATGAAGAGGGAGGCTTTGAATAGATTTGGATGGAGGATGAGCGTGCGTATCTGTGTTGGCCTCGGGCAGATTGATGATACACTGATTTGCTAGCCGTAATAGTTCTTTTTCAGTGTTTATGCTTAAGAATTAAAATTTTGCATTGCAATCTAAATTTTGGACAAATTTGAATATACTTCCAAAATTTACAATTGGATAGCATTTTTGTTCAATAAGTCCGTATTAATGTTCCTACTGGAGAATTTTAGATTGACAAAGAGGGTTTTTTTTTATATGGGTGAAAATTCTGTGTGACGCCTGATCTTCTACGTGGCTGAAGCCATCACAACCTCTACAATAGGACCCTGTGATCGACAGTTACACTAAATGCATGCGTTAAAATACATTGAAGTAGTTTTATTCAGAGAAAGAGAAATATAACCATTTAAAACATCACCTTTTCCACATCAATGCTTCCAAATTGGGAAGCATATAATATAATTTTTAGATATTTTTAAGAATTCCAAATTAAGCTTCTCTGAATTTTAAATTCATTGCAAATTTGTCTTCGTTGGGGCAAAGACGTAGTTCGGTATCATAAAGAGGCAGAAAACAACACTTTTCTGTGGCACAATCTTTATGGTCATTCAAAATGAAACTTTTAATTTATTTTCGAATGAGCTCTCTCCCAATTTTCTTGGACCTTTGGTTTGATGCAATTATCTCTAGGAAAGAAAATATACATCCACGATCTTTATTTTGGAAAAAATGCAAAATTTTACAAATTGTAGATTGGAACTTGAAACTTCAACGATAGGGTATTCTGACGAGATGAACCATTGAAGCAATTTGCGTTAAAATCGCTTTCTTTAACGATTACTCCTGGGAAAAAACAAAAACGAAAAGACATGCATTTGATAATAAAAAATAAAAAAACACAACAAAATTTCCCATTTTACAAGTTGAAGCTTGAATGATATGATCAACCTAATAAAGCGATTTTCACTAGGATTGCCTTCTTTTTTTGGGTGTTTCCTTGTTTTTTTCGAAAATCAGGCAAATTTTCTCAGGTGGTTACAACCTTATGGTGGGTAACAATACACTGATTGAATTTTACAATATTTAGGATCAACCTAAGAGTTTAATTCTATTAATATGTTAATATTTATCAAAATTCAATTTTTAGTTTTGACCAATATTGGCCCAAGTCACTCTTAACTTGCAGTTCGTTTAGTTGATTTGAGTATCAAATGGGAAATTTCAGTTCGGATGGGAAAATTATCCTGTTTGGAAAGAGGTAAGTTTTACATTGCCATTACAAAATAAAAACATGGTTTCTATGCAGGCGGAGGGATTTTTGAGCAAGGGTCCATACAAATGTGAAAATCTTGGCAAACCCCCACTTTAGGGGCTTTTGAGATATTAGAAATCTGTTAATTTAGGGCAGATAAAACAAGCTTCTAGGGATGAAATCAGAGCCTCAGATTTCCCTTCGATGTTTTTTTGAATTCCCAATCTTTACTCCTTCTGCAGGCTATTCTAAGGCTTATCCAGTTGCATGAAGACAAGTATACGCCTGTTACAATCTTGGGAAACAATAGAACTTTCTATAATTTCTGTTTGAGAGTGATTTTCTTTTATTCTAGTTTTTGGACATTATGAATCAGGATTAAATGCATAATAATACATGATAATTAAATACATTATAGATCAAATAGATAGATCCCTTTTCCAGGAATCTTTGCCGTTTAAAATTTGCTGAGTTTTGTTCCCTTTTGAATGCATTAAATAAAAAAAAACTAGTTTTTTTAACTGAAAGTAAGGAGCGACATTAAAACTTAAAACGAACAGAAATTACTCCGTATATGCAATGGAATGTCCCCTCCGCAATCCCTCGCTCTTTACGCTAAAGTTTTTAATTGTTTTAAAAGGTAGAATTCCGGCAAAGAGTCAAACTTTAGCGTAAAGAGTGAGGGATTGCGGAGGGGACAACCCATTTCATATATGGAGTAATTTCTGTTCGTTTTAAGTTTTAATATCGCTCCTTACTTTCATGTAAAAAAAACTAGTTTTTTTTATTTAAATTCTGAACGTTTTTGAATTAATGCATGTTTGATTTTGGCTCTCCGCGCATAAATTATTAAAATGAAATTTGCATATTAATTGTTTTTTGGCTAAATGGCTTTCTCTTAATTTTTGATCAGACGATTTTGAGAAATAAGGGGTTGGGAAGGAGGCCTAGTTGCCCTCCAATTTTTCGGTTACTTAAAAAGGCAACTAAAACTTTTAATTTTTAACGAACGTTTTTATTAGTAAAAAATATACGTAACTTAAGAATTAACTTACGTAACAAACTTTTATATTCTTATATTTTTATTATGTATATGAGGGGCTTTGTCCCCTCGTTAATACCTCGCTTTTTACGCTAAATCTTAAGTTTTGTCCCAATTCTTTAAGAATGACCCCTGAATCAGAAAGGCCGTAGAATTAATAGTTGAAATTACTAAAAATACTTTAGCATAAAGAACGAGGAATTTATCTCCTCCTAAATACCTCGCTCTTTATGCTAAAGTATTTTTAGAACCCCTCATATGCGTAATAATCTCTGTTCGTTTTAAGTTTTAATGCTACTAAATACTTTCAATTGAAAAAACTTTTTCATGTTTATTTTTTCATTGCTTTTTTTATAATAATGCTAGAAAATCCCACCCCCTTTTCATTGTAACTTGCAGCCCCTCTCCCAGGAACTGTGGGGGAGTAAGTCATCCCCAAAGACATAGTTATTATGGTTTTCGGCTATGTGGAACAAAAGGGCTGTCTCAAAATTTTGATCTGTTGACTTTGGGGAAAAAATGAGCGTGGGAGGGGGCCTAGGTTCCCTCCAATATTTTGGTCTTTTAAAAAGCACACTAGAACTTTTCATTCCCGTTAGAATGAGCCATCTTGCAACATTCTAGGACCACTTGGTCGATACGATGACCCCTGGGGAAAAAATAAATAAATAAATAAACACGCACCCGTGATGTGTCTTCTGGCAAAAAATACGAAATTCCACATTTTTGTAGATAGGAGCTTGAATTCTACAGTACATTCTACAGTAGGGTTCTCTGATACGCTGAATGCGATGTGTGATTTTCGTTAAGATTCTATGACTTTTATGGGGCTTTTCCCCCTATTTTCCAAAATAAGGCAAATTTTCTCAGGCTCGTACCTTTTGATGAAAAAGACTAAATTTGATGAAACTTATATATTTAAAATCAGCATAAAAATCCGATTCTTTTGATGTATCTTTTAGCATCAAAATTCCGTTTTTTAGAGTTTCGTTTACTATTGAGCCGGGTCGCTCCTTACTACCGTTCGTTACCACGAACTGTTTGAAAGTTGGTTACCTGTTTTTGTTGGAAAATTTTTATCTAAACATATTTAAAAATAAAATTGTTCCCAAAAAGATAAATGTTAAAATATATTCCCGTGCCCCCAAAAACCGCTATTATTCTGGTACTTGCTCCTCCTCCCTGTGAAATTCTCTGCTGGCGCCCATGGTTCTTTCTCCTATTCCTGTCAAAATAGTTTTCTCCTTTACTCCTTACTACTATTTCCTGGCCCTTCTTAGCGCTAAGTACTCGTAATTAACAAAGGAAATTCCCCTAAAAATTATCAACACGCCAAGTCACAAACATAAACATCATTGCGATAATGCTTGACCTTTCGCAATTTTTAACAAGAAGTATATTTATTTATTTATTTATTAATACCAAATACGGTAAGCTTTCAAGCTTTTCGCAAACATAATTCACTTTAACATAAAGTGAAAAAAGTAAAAACAGCACGTTTTTCCAATCATCTAACCTTGAAAACCACTAAACATTGCAATTGGCTGTTTATAAATTGGCGAAAGCATACACCTTAAAAACCGCGAAAACAACAAGCCGACAAAAATATATATATATATATATATATATATATATATATATATATATATATATATATATATATATATATATATATATATATATATATATATATATATATATATATATATATATATATATATATATATATCTAACTCAGTTCTGACTGCCTCCTTAGCCAGTCAATTTGAAAATACTTAACTCTGAAACTAGTGGTGCATGGTGTCACTGAATAATATTTACGGAACTGAATTACTTTTCTGAACTTTCGATTCATTGTACTACATAATTTTTATAGTTCCAAGGGTATTAAACAGATGCTTTTAATTTTGAGTTTTCTTCGGAGAAGATGGGATTATCCAGGAAAGAGTATTACTAAAATGAGACTAAACATTCGAGGAAATTTTTAATATTTGACGAGATTATTTAAGAAGTCTCTCAATTATTAATCATCACAAGGGGCAATTCACTGTCACTGAACACCCAAAGACTTTCCAGTGATCATATATTATCAGCAAATCAGCATAATCTACATAAGTGATATTCCAAACTGTATGCATTGAATTATAGCTTAAAAACTACGAGCCATCTCCCAATTGCCCATCTTCTTAACTATAGGTTAAACATTACACTGTTATATTATCTCCCGAAGAACTTCTGTAGAATTTACGCCTTTGTGTAGGATTTACGATACTGTTCTTGGAACCCCTCTAAAAGAGGCTATATCGCAAAATTATCACCTACTTATACTAGATCACTTCCCTGTGAAAGTCCATTTTGTACACATAGCTACAAACAATCAAGCCCTAGCCCTTTACTTGTGTGAGGCCAGCAATAGGTATAAGATATTTACCACTATTTACTAAAGCATAAGCTGTAGTATGGAGCACCGGCTTCAAGAGATTGACTAAATAAGGAAAACAATTGTTTTCAAATGAAAAGAGTGATATCATAACTTACAAAGAACATAATTATTCCACATATGAGGGGGGGGGCTACCCTTCCAGAACCGCTCGCTAATTACACTAATGTTTGACTTTTTGTCCTAATTCTTCAAGAAGGACTGCCAAACACAAAGGCCGTTGAATTGGGATAAGAAGAAATCTTTCAACCATTATATAACCTTAGCACAAAGAACGAGGGGTTCAGAGGGGAGGTAGATCCCCACACATAAGAAATAGCTTTTGTTAGTTTTATGTACTAAGGTTGCTCCAAACTTTCACTTGGAAGCATCATGTATGTTTTATTTAAATTCTGGTCAGTTCCGCATCATGTCCAGGCTTATCCTCAACATGATGAAGGATTACCACCGTTCATACAACCCCTTGCTGTTAACTTGTATATATAAACATACATAAATTGATTAGTAGCGTCCTTAGTTCACCGGAAGATTTACATAGTTTCTCTTCTTGAGTATAGTTACAAGTGATTAAAGTGATCGAATACATTTGAAAAAAAATGTAGAAGAAGGTTAAGCAGGATGGATTTGGAAATAAGTATAATCCACGAATTAAATAACATAGGTGAAAAGAAGTTTTCCCCCTTTTTTCGTAAATAGAACCAATTTTCACAGGCTCGTAAAATGCTCTTTTTGAAACTTTCGAAAGAAAGATCACGGATGCGTTTTTATTCGTTTGTTTGTTTTTTTTTCCCCAGGGGTTGTCGTATCGACTCAGGGGTCCTAGAATTTCGCAAGAGACTTCGTTATTATGTTGCCATGCCCTTGTGATGACCTGCATGCCCATAGTGTGTTTTCGTTTACGTCAAATTTCCCCTAAACATTTCCTGAAATTTTCAGCTTAGCCTTCATAGTGGTTGCATTAGAAGCAGGAGTAATAGCAGTAGTAATGGTAGAATTAGTAGTAGTATTAAAAAAAAAAAAAGAATAAAAACGCATCCGTGATCTTTCTTCTGCCAAAAAATACAAAATTCCAAACTTTTGTAGAAAAAAGCTTAAAACCTCTACAGTAGGGTTCTCTGATACGCTGAATCTGATGGTATGATATTTTTGAAGATTCTATGACTTTTATGTGGTGTTTCCCCCTTTTTTAAAATCAGGCAAATTTTCTCACGCTCGTAGCCTTTAATGGGTAAGACTAAACTTAGTGAAACTAATATATTTAAAATCAGCAACATAAGCCGATTCTTTTGATATATCTGATGGTATCAAATTCTCTATTTTAGAGTTTTGCTTAGCATTGAGCTGGGTTGCTCTTCACATACAGTTCGCTAGCACAAACTGTTTGATAAGAATATTCAGCTTAAAATAAAGATTGTTTAAGGATAAAGATTGCCCTTTAGTTACCCTACCCTCAAAGACACCCGACCAAAGTTTTGATATCGACATTTTGTTGAAAATAGTCTAAAGGTCAAATGACTACACCTCCTTGGATGACATAGCCCCCTTAGCTCTTGGGCAATATTTCTAAGCTATGGATGATGCCCATTGTTTATATGTATTCTTTACTAGGTTGCAGCGACCACTGCAACTATGGCTTATATAGAAGGTCTATTATTGGAAAAAAGAGGGCATATTTGATCCAGTGTCTCCAAAAAAGCCTAGGTCAATAAGGTTAAAGTTTCAGAAAATGTTTAGGGAAGTTTTGAACTGAATAAAATTACGACTATGTTCATCCTAGTTGTCAAAGGGGAATATATGTAATACACCAGGATTGGCTAATGGTACTTAGTTAAAACTGTCAGTGGATGGTGTACCTGTTATCAATATTTCAGTACCTGTTATCCTTATTACCTTAGACCTTAGATCCTCCTGTACCTCCAGAGGCGAGCAGGGCGTCCAAGAAGAGTCTCCAGTCGTCTATGAAACTTCCAGCTACGACAATGTCTTCCCATTCCATCTGAATTGGGGCGTAAAGATGCCGTAGGTCGGTGTTGTAGGTACGACGGAGTGTATTTCTGGGTCTTCCTATGAAAAATGTGGATTTTTCAGATCCTTTGAAAAATGAGAAAAATGTAGATTCGGGGATTCTGGAATCATCCATGCGCAGCACGTTTCTGAGGTAGCTCCATCTACGCCTTTCGTATAGTCTCAATGAGAAACGGTTGACCTATGATGTTTCTAATGTGCTGGTTCATTACCTTCTGGGTCCAGTAGATGCCGATAACTCTGCGTAGGCACATATTTTCAATAGACTGCATTTTCCTCTCTTGTTCTTGGTTGAGATGCCGTGTTTCAGATACATAGAGGAGGACAGGCAGGACGATACTGTTAAACAAGCAGAGCTTAAGCCGGAGAGAAAAAGCACTCGACCTCCAAACTTTTTTGAGCCTGTTGAAGGTGCTGCTAGCCAGTCCAATTCGGCCGATGGCTTCTTTGGCTGTGAGTCCCGTGTTCTCCATGGTACTACCAAGATATTATATATGGACCACTTGTTGCACGTTGTTGTCATTACATTTGATGTTCATAGGTGAATCGCTAGTTGCCATGCCTTTGGTTTTACTGGCATTGATATTGAGTCCAAAACCTTCTGTTTTTTGTTGAACGCTTGTGAGCAGCGCTTGAAGCCGTAATTTCCAGGTTTTTAGGATGGCAACATTGTCAGCAAAATCTAGGTCGCTCAGTAGGGGATCATTCAAGCATAGCCCAGTTGAGTCGACGCTCATCAATACAAAGTCGTTGACGAATGCGAACAGTAGTGGAGATTACACACACCCTTGTTTCACCCCGGAGAGGATGGGAGATTTATGTTAATTTTCCTCTGCTGTCGTCACACAACAGGTTGTACTTTTATGCGTCGCCATGATGAGATTTACTAAGGTTTTGGGGATACCATAGTGGCGAAGGAGCTTCCAGAGAGACTGGTGCTCAAATGGCTCGAACACCTTTTCGAAGTCAATGAAGACCATGTAGAGTTTACAGCGCCATTCGTAGCTCTCAACCATAAGCATTCGCAGGTGAATATTAGGTCTGTGAAAAGAGCGGTCTGGGTGGAAGCCATGCTGTTCATGACGCAGGTATTCCTCTAGGTGGCGTTGTGTCCGGGACAGGATAATATGGGACAACAGTTTACCAGGAATCGAAAGCAGGCGGATGCCTCGCCAGTTATTATAGAGCGTGGCATCGCCCTTCTCGAAGAGCTTCACGAGTGTACGATGGCGCCATTCTGAGGGTAATTTTTCTGTTGTCCAGATGTTCCGAAGAAGTCTTTCCCATAGGTGACACAGGTATCTAAGGATCATTTCAGCATTCCTGCCGTGATGCGGTCGTCTCCTGGTGACCTGCCGTTTTTTAGCTGTTTGTCTGCCTTCAGAATTTCGTCATCAGTCGATGAAATTTGTTGATGTATAGCGAGATCCAAGGATCTTCAGGGATGGAGATTGGCTCGACCGGAGGGGGTCTATTCAAGGTTTTGTCGGAGTTTTTGGCCCACAGCTCCTTCTTCTCTTCGGGACCGGTAACCAGTATGCCGTCTTCGTCCTTCAACGAACCATCGCTGACTCTCTTCTTCTCGATAATCATCGTTCGTTATCTTGTAAAACTACCTGGTGTCTCCATTCTTAGCAGCTTCTCCGCTTCGCAGGAGTGGCGTCTGTCTCGGTGTGCACTCTTTTTGACGGATTTATCAATCCATCTGTAGTTCTCGGTTTTGCAGATCCGATTTACGTTATGGCAGGCAAGGATCTGAAATTTTGCGACTTTCCTCTCCTCTATGAGCTGCCAAGTGCGGTCCAATAGCCACTAATCCTTTGGTTTCTTGCGGTGCCCAAGGGTCTTGCTTTCTGACTCAATGTGGAGGTTTTTTATCTGGTCCCATATCATCTCCTGGTCGTCTTGGTCACTGTTGTAGAGTGCTTTATTGTCCTTATTAGTACTTGTTATCTTTTTGTTTTACAATCGTCTATTTTAATGGCTGTGCGTTTTGGGTTTCATAAACGAATTATACCTTTCATTTACATGGGTTTAATTAATATTAGTCTTGATCGTTTTGAATTCGAGTTATAATAGAGTTTCTGCTCGTCTTATGTTTAATATGGCTTCGTTGAAAAATGATGGATGTAGGATTTGAACAAAATTTACCAGTACCTAATTGTGGCAAAGCTGTTTCAACCTAGAGTAGATAGAACTCAACTTATCGAAAAGAAAATATAATACTTGTAATGCGACAAGATTTTGTTCCCAAAGCCCCAAAAATGTGAGCGGGTTAGTACTATAGGAGCAGCCAAACAATTTTGAATTTTTGAGAGATAGTATCCCAAGAGCCTGGTGAAAAGATGGGTTTTAAAGGGTGCAAGGTTTATATTGGCGGGGCTGCATAGCCAAGGTAAGCTCACCAGTTTGTTAAGCTTATCTTTCTGTTTTACCTACTACATAATGTGTAGGCAAAGTTTTGGAACTGACGTGTAAAAAATAAAAGTAGATGTGATACCTCAAGTGTGACTTTAAAATGTCATAGAAGAAAGCCTGTGGAACAGCACATTCAGACCCTGTTTGGTTTGAACTAGTCACTGCTGTTGTATCGTGTTTTCTGAAGAAAGTATTGCACTTGCTCTCTGATTTCTTGAAGATGGGCTATTTTTAAAAATACCGTGTTTTTCATTGTAAAGAAAAAAACATCATAGACGGTTGAATGTTTGAACAAGTCTCCAAGACTTTCTTTTTATATAAAAACATAATTTAGCCAAAAAACAACCATGTCTCCAAGTGTCTATTAAAGCTTTGTAGTTTTTGTCTATTGTTGCTTCTATCTATCTAGAGAGAATCAGCAGCATCAGGTAGGGCCAAAATCTCATGATACAGAATCAGTTCCCAAGAATAAGACGGATAATCACCCATTACTTTTTGACAGGCTTTGACTGAATGTTAAGTAGTCGTACTGAACTACCGTAAACACTCACTGTGTAGGGTCTTCTTAGTTATTCCTTAAAGTCTAAAAGGTATTTGTAGGTTATTCGAAACACATTCAAGAACTACGCTTAGGTCAAATCTCAGAAAACTGGTTTCATAGCTAAAAAACAAGTGACGGATCATGCAATGCATTGGACTTCGACAGAATGCATTGTACTTATATAAAATGGACAATATATCTGAACATTTGCGAAGGGGAGTAGGTTACATTAGGGTGGGTTGGGTTAGGTTGAGTTGGCTTTCCATAATTTTGTTTCTAAATTATTATTTGTCATCCATGTTTTGTTATATTTCATTAGAAATAACCTAACTTCACTTCTCGGGTGTGCTTCGAACCGAAAAGTACCATCTAAAATCCTGTGGCAGCTTAAAGAAGTTAAAGGACTGTGCTCCTTAGTTCGTAAAACGGATGAAAGGGACAACACCACTCTCATAAACGTGTTAATACAGCATGAAGTAAAAGGCATAACTGAGGGATGTCCGCAAAGGATGGGCTTCGGGATCCAGCCTCCTGGATTTGCTCCTAACTTCTAGTAAGTTTATATTCCAATAATCAAATAGATTTTTCTTAATGTTATTCCCCTCTCTCTGCCCTGTAAAAAATCTTTGCGTGTGTACCAAGCCTGAACAGAATGCAGACAGGAAATTTTTTTTAAAATGCCTGTACCTAGAAGTTACAACGTCTCACACTAGACGAGCCCACTTATTTTGTTTTGGGTTGCCCCCATCTCGTTCATTGACACATCAATCTATTAACAAAAGCTTCTCTGGTCGATTTTTTCAATCCGGTGAAATTAGCTTCGCTACAATTAAACTGCTTAACAAAGCCTCATTATAAAAAGTAAATATGCGTGATTCCAGTCTAGAGTTTACAATATTACAATTTGAAACTATTCTTCCTAATAAACATGCTGCACTATAATGTCACATCAGCATTTTGATAAAGTTTTTAGTTTAAGGATGTCTTTTACTTTGTAAAACCTAAGTTAGAGAGTTCCTATATGACACATTAGCCATATAAACGTGGCAGGGTCGTATCCAGGATTTTTTGTTTGGGCTGTTGTTTTTTTAAGGGGGGGGGGTGCAAAAGACTTTAAAAAGCGCATGAAAATATATTTGTATGCATTTCTATTACGTTTTCAAGAGTCAGACAAACACTTGAGGGAGGGGTTAAAGCCCCACCTTTAACTGCGGCTTTCAACCTTGGATTAAATTCAGTATTTTTTTTAAGTCAGGTATATTCAAGTGTTTGTTGAAATGAAATTTCGCAATTGAATGAAGCTTCCTTTTTCTTTCCAAGTCTTCACGAAAGTTCTAAAGAACAAAAAATAAAAAAAAAACTTCAAGACACGGTCAAACTAACATCCTAACAACATGATCATACTGTTCGTACTAATAAGCCTTATCTAATTGACATTGCAGTTTGCGGAGATATCAACTGCTAAGAGAAAGCGAAATTCTGAATAAACACCTGACAATTTAACATTCTGGCTATCGTCCATAGGCTTAATAATGACATTGCATTTTTGCCATATCCTCTCACGTTAAAATTGAAGGTAGGCGAATTTCAACCGCACATTATTGCAAAAGCTATCTGTTGTTAAAACTAAAAGTTTGAAGACAACAGACGACACAGCAAAACAATTCGCTGTTTATGCTGAATTCCAAATATGTAAAACTTATTGAGTTTCAAGTCGCATGTGAAAATTATTAGCATATCAAACTTCACGTAATCAACCGACTCGTGGCAACGAAGCGGGCTAACAGTAACAAAAAATTATAGAATAAGAAATTTTATATAAAATAATACATCGAAAGAATTGCTTTTATGCTGGCTATCAACTTATATAATCTAAATATACAAAATTGACAGCTATACACCAAAAGCTACAAGCTTGAGAAAATTTGCCTGATTTTCAAAAAAGGCAGAAAGACCCCGAAACGGCAAGTCGCGTTGGTGAAAATCTCACCATTGGATTTAGCATATCAGGAAATCCTCCTGTAGAAGTCTCAAGCTCATATCAACAAAAATGTAAAATTGTGCATTTTTCCCAGAAAAAAAAATATCGTGCATGCATGTTTTTTCCCATCGGTGATCTTATCGAACTAATGGTCCTAGAAGGTAACAGGAAGGTCCTAGCAAGCAAAAAAAATAACTTCTAAAATGTATTGGCTTTTTGACCTCCTGGGGGAGTTGCTCTCATATTCTTTTGAGAATTTGTTGGCTATTTTGCATCAAACCCACCTTAAGAGTAGAACTATTGTCGTGTCCGCTTTATAGAACGATTTCTTACTTGCAATACAATAGAAGAAGTTAAAACTTGCTTCGTTTGTCTTTTTGTTTTTGACTAGTAGATTTTGACTAGTAGAAATATGTATATTTTTCATCATTTTTCCCTTTCCATATTCATATTTTCAATTTGTATTAATGTCTAAGTTTATGCTTTGCCATAGTAGAATGGCTCTAACAGCCAGACCCCGAAAGGCCATCACAGAACTCTTTTAATTGATTCTTCTGAAGGAAAAATGTTTTTTTTTTTATACAAGTTTCTTAATGTAGCTTTTTTCTTATGGATCTTAATTTTTAGAAAATCGCGTACTTGGTCCAAACAATGAGATTCTCCTGCACCTTCAATATTTTCCAAACAATTTCCATATCTAAGGTTTTGACGTCTCTCCGCAATTTTGCCCTGCTTGGTGGTTTGACAACAATAATCATTTTCAATATCTCCTCTCTGTTCGGGTCTTTGTTCCAGGGAGAAAATAAAGCAGGGGCACAAAGGATTTTTGCATTTGAATGTAGCTTCAAAAAAACGATTAGGGTCAAATTTAAACCAGATATTGCTATAAAAGGATATGCAAGCCGTCTTACACAAAATTTTATTCCCGTTTTTGCTTTACTTTTCTTTTATATAGTCATCAATGTCATCAATTAGTTATTTCTTTTCTGTCTTTTTAGTACTTTTTTAACTTTTTATTATATGGGCCGTGGTTCCCTCTTTACTATGTTTCAGCTACTGGTGGGATCACGAGGAGCATCCTTGTGAATGTACATAATAAAATGTCTCTCACATTTTTTCGACACCACAACCACAGACAGAATGCAGAAATTCGACTTATTCCAATTGGCTTCTAGAGGCGCTAAGAAAATAGAATGTATGTGGACATTGCAGGAGAGTATTTTAATCTTCCTTAGAATGCATCGATGGATCTGAAGTCCGATGGAGCATAGAAATGATCCAGATGCTTCAAAGGAAGAAGATGAATTAATTTTGGGTGCTGTGTAATGAGGATAACAAAATTTATAAATAATTATTCTAAAAATGTGTACGGCGACCAATGTGATTCCTGATACGGATCATTGGAGCACTAATGACGAATTGTACCCCATGAAAATAATGGGTAAGAAGCTGGAAGTAGGCAACCACAGGGTGGTAGAAAACTTTATAAGGATCAAAAAAGAATGTACACAAATTTAATGTTGAGTTGAGAATGCCCTTAAAAACAATAGTCTTTATCTTATAGGCCTATAAGTTTCCCTTGTCTTGACATATATGGATTCAGAGCTGGTTTTAGGGGGACAGAGGGGACACTTGCTCCGGACGCAGAAATTTTAGGGCTGTAAAATTCCAAATATATACTAAGAAACCGTTTCAAATGATTTTCAGATTTGAACACAAATTTTTGGATTTTGCTTAATACAGAAAAGTTATTTCAAAATGGGACGAATTTCATAATATGAAACTGAATTGCCTCATACTTGGTGAAAATATTACAGTGATTTAGACACCTATCAGTTGTTCCACGAACTTCAAAATATGAAGAAAAAAATATTCCACACTGGCGCATTTCCTTAAAGATATTTACAGATGTGTTAGAATTAATTATGCAATACGGAGATGAAAGGGTCTTCGCAAACATAAAAATTGCCTTTAAGGTATTATTAGCGATTGCCGCATCATCAGCCCGTAATGAGCGCTCATTTAGTAAACTTAAATTAATATTAATGTGCGTCATATCTAATTAGCAACTAAATTATTTATTGTTAAATGAGCAGAGAACGCAAAGAATCAGAAGCAATCCATTGACACGAGATAATTATTAACTCTGCGAAGGTTTAAAGTAAGATAATCGAGATTTAAATTAATGAAACATTTTTTTCATAAAAGCAAATTTTGTTAATTTTTTTTAATTGGCCAGAAAAGTTTTTGGAGACAGAAGGGAGGGGGGAACAAATCAAGATTTTATCATGGGCGCAAGAGAGGCCAGAACCGCCACTGTGTGGATTCCATATTGGGCGGATGATTTGAAATAGGAAGGATCAGCAAAAACGTTCCAATTACGTTTTGCCAGGATAAAACTGCAATAAAATGTGTATGTATCTTAGGAGCAGAACTTTACCACCTTTGATAAAATAGAAAGTAACAATTTTTAAGAAATATAATATTTGTATGTATCTTGAGAGCAGTACTGATCAGTCTTAATCATTAAGATAAAAATAGAAAGTCGTATCTACGATTTTTATTCGGGGGTGGGGGGTTGTTAGAGGTGGGTTAACCAAAACTTAAACCTTACATCAGAAATTTGTTTTATCTACATTTTTGCCAAACAAAAATAGTGCTGGGCGGGGGATCACATCCCGTAACCCCTTCCCCTGAATATGGCCTTGGAGACAATAAAATAGTTGCGGTGAAAAACAGCACAAATATTTATTTACTTTCTGAATATTCCACCTCTAAAATTTTATAGAGTTTAATATCAGAAAATAAGGTTTCACTTTTATTCCAGTGATGTGCTTCATCATAAAGGCTTGGAGGATTACAGCGTAAATGACTTGTTGTATGTGCTAACAAGCAGTATATTGTTATATTGCGCAGGTCTGCAATGCAACAGCGTGAAAAGGAAAATAAGAAGTGGAACATCAGCTTTTGGAAGAACAATATTGGAGGAAGAATATAGAAGAAGAAGAAGAGGAATATCGTGTTTTTTTTTATTTTATAAATAAAACATATATTCGCAACAGGAAGGTGAAGGAAACGCCCGGGGGCTTAAAGGATTTATGGTATAACCCAGCTCGTCTCTATGCCATCTTTGCTTTGGTAAAACTGTTTCAGTTGTTAAAAAGAAAAAAATAGTCATCCCTCTTCGTCAAATATATGAGCCAGGTTTTAATCGAAAATAGTCACAAATTTCATTGATCAAGAGTTTCAAAAAAGATTGGTGATAGTTTTGGCAATGACGAATAATAGTGGTAACCCCCTACACGTCATCGATTAGACCTTAAATCAAACGTAAACAGTTTGTTTTCTTTCCTAGCAATAAAAATTTCCATGTAACTTATGGTAATCTTGCACGTTCATTCCGATTTTGAAGAAAAAAATACAATAACAAAAGAGTAGTGCCACAGTAATATTCAATTCCCCATTTAGCAGTGTTTCCAAATATGCCTTGACTATTGCATTCGAGCCCGCTCCTCCTCCAACCCTAATTGGGACAGATATATCCCTAAGCTATACACAAAACTTTGCTTATTTGTTGGCAGTTTTGTATATTTATTTCTTGTCAACAGTTAGTTAATACCACAACAATACTAATAGCAAAAGAGATAAAAACAGAATCAGCAAACACTTTGTGTATAACCCACACAGGGCTATGTTTGGTCCCGTTGGGGAGGGAGAGGGATGGGGGATTAAACATAATTTTCTCCGTAGCAGCCTTTATAGATATTTTGAAACACTGCTGAGTGAGGAATCGAATAAAAGGGTTTTTCCGCCGTCCAACTGTTTGCTAACAATGTTAGCTGAGAGGTATTTGTTTGGACGGTGGACTCGGAATTGTTAGCAAACAGAAACAAATTCTCAAACAATTTTCTCCAACAAATATTCGATTTGTTAAAGATATTCTCTAGCAATGTCAGTTAATAGTTTTTAGTTGGACGGTGGAAACACTATTATTGGGAACATTGTTAGCTAACAGTTTTTTGTTTGGACAGCGGAAAAACCCCTTAGATACTACCCTTTTGATACTATAGTGCATCTTTCAAAATATGAATGATGTTGCGTGACTAGCGGGTTACGCATGGAGAGATCACTATTTGGTAGGAATATCATAGAAAAAAAAACAAGAATTATTCCTCTTCTTAAGTTTTAATGAAATATCCCCCCGTGTTTAGTTCAAATTTACCTGAAATTGCAACGAGGATCATCCAAACGGGCATCCTAGTTTAAATATATCTCGTGAAGTATATTGTAATCAGTGGTTTCAATAGGACTGGTCACAGTTTGTACAATGACGAGTAAAACAGTATAAACATAAGAATCTTTCTTACAGGATTGTAACTACAGATGTTGGTGTATTTCGGGTCCGCAAAAAAAGAAAACCCGATTGGGCAGTGAAATTTTTGTAGATTTCACCTGTAATTATAATTATAGGCAGCTCTTGAGATGCAATGGAAACCTTGCAAATAATGTCCTAATTATATTTTCCACGCCTATGTGTAACAGGTATATATAATTATATTTTATAATATATTTTATATTTTCCATAATTATATTATATTTTCTTTATATTTAAATTTTCTAGTTGGGTTATTTATTATATTATATATTATATTTTCTAGTTGGGTATAATTATATTTTCCACACCTATGTGAACGTTGAATATTTAACGGTAAAAGTCAGGCACAGTGCAGAATGGTCACAATCACTGAATACTTTTGTTCAACGAAAAAATCCTTTCAAAAATTGGTTATTGACAGGTGTCTTTGAGAATAAGCTAATGGTCGCTTCTAAAAGCCGTTAAATAAAATATATCAAAGCGGAACATTTTGATAATTTCGATGAATTTTTCTATTGTCTTTACCCCTTCTCTCTCACCCCTCCTAACAGTGTAAATAGTATATTTTATGGAGGTTTACTTTGTGCAGAATTATCTCTTTGTCTATTTGTTGTTTTTTTGGAGAGTTTGTCAGCCTTTCCCCTCTTCGGAGCTTACAAAATGCTTAGGCCTATATGTCTCAAGAGACACTGTGTAATAGACATTACACTTCACGCGGTTTCCTTGTTGCTCAATTTTTCCCCTAGGATTAATTTTAGAAAAATGTCCAAAAAAAGAACTAACAAAAGTTACTATCAGTTAATAATTAAAATCCAAAACAAACACAAATTACTGTAAACAGGATTTGGGCCAACGTCACCCCAACTTTCTATAAGCCAGAATGCCATTTGCTCTTTGCTAAAAATGATTTTTACACCAAGCAGCGTGTCTTTTACATTTTTTAGTACTTTCAAGAAGTTTTAGTAGGCCTACTTTTAAAAGGCTTCTTATTGTTCTAATTAACGGACCCTTGTTTTTCAGGAGTCTTTCATTAAGAACTAGGATAAAAAGTCAGTCTTTATGGTAAACAGCAAGACATTAAGGAGGGGGTAACTCCCTTCGCACACATAATATTTTCTGCTCGTTTTTGGTTTTAACAAAGCTCAAATTACGCTCTGACTTTTATTAGGTTGGGCTACCCGTACAAAAAAGAATTTTCCTTGCTGTTCATGCCAGGGCTACCCCTGAAAAAGGGTATTTTCCTTATTGTTCAAGGCGGGGGTGTAAGCTGCCTACAAAGAATTGCAGGCCATGGCGATTCCAAGTTTTTTTTTCACTTCACTTTTTGGTTTAGTTCGATGCCATTTATGAAGAGGCTAGGCCGTATTTATGGGAAGGGGGTTTGAACCTCCCCCCTTCCAAAAAAAATAGTTTGTTCGACTCTTAAAAAACATAACAAAAACGAATATAGATTTTTTTATACACTTAAAAGAAATCTTTCAAGCCCCCCCCCCCCCAAAAAAAAAATAACCAAAACCCTCTCCCAAATAAAATCCTGGATACGCCCCTGAGTTTAAGACTATTTTCAAAAATCCCCATAAAAACTGTATCGTAATAACATTTCAAACAGTTTGTGGTAACGAACTGTTTGAGTCTAAAAACGCCTTATTTTAGAAAATAGGAGGAAACACTTCCTAAAAGTCAAAGTATCTTAACAAAAATCCCACCATCAGATTCAGCGTATCAGAGAACTCTACCGTAGACGTTTCAACCTCCTATCTACAAAAATGTGGAATTTCATATTTTTTCCCAGAAGACAGATCATGGATGCGTGTTTTTTTTTGTTTTTTTTTGTTTTTTTTTCCTGGGGTGATCGTATCGACCCAGTGGTCCTAGAATATCGCAAGAGGACTCATTTTAACGGAAATTAAAATTTTTAGTGCCCTTTTAAGTGACCAAAAAATTGGAAGACACCTAGGCCCCCTCCCACGCTCATTGTTTTCCCAAAGTCACTGAATCAAAATTTTGAGATAGCCATATTGCTCAGCATAGTCTAAAAACCTTGTAATTATGTCTTTAGGGACAACTTAATCCCCCAGAGTCCCCGGGGGAGGGGCTGCAAGTTACGAACTAAGACAATTGTTTACATATAGCAATGGTTATCGGGACGTGTACAGACGTTTTTAGGGGGCTTTTTCACGTTAAAGGGGGGTCGGGGGAGGGATTACGGGGGAGGATCTTTCGATGGAGGAATTTATCGTGAGGAAAGAAAGTTTTGATGAAGGGACCGGAGGATTTTCTAGCATTTAAAAAAAAAAATGAGAAAATAAACAAAAAAAAAGTTTTTTCAGGTGGAAGAAAGGAGCAGTATTAGAACCTAAAACGAACAGAAATCATTACGTCTATAAGGGGGTTTGTCTTCTCCACAATACCTCACTCTTTACGCTAAAGTATTTTTTAGTAATTTCAACTATTTATTCTATGGCCTTTGTGATTCAGAGGTAACTCTTAAAGAATTGGGACCAAATTGAAGCTTTATTGTAAAGAGCGAGGTATTGACGAGCGGGAGAACCCCCTCATATTCTAATGTAAAGAGTGAGACGTTGAGGAGGGGACGACTCCTTTCATATACGGAATAATTTCCGTTCGTTTTAAGTTTTAATGTCGCTCCTTACTTGCAGTTAATTAATAATTACTATTAAAGCTAATCGAGATAATATTTACAATTCCTAATTCAGCTACAAACGGCAATTTTTTGTCATTAGCTAGTGTTTTCTTAAGCACATTTTTTAATTTTGGTTACAACGGGCACGGTTCGTCCTTTATTAGGTTGCAGCTAGCCACCGCAACCACGAAATAGCCAAAAAACCGACGCAGTGTTTTGCCGTGTTTCACTTCGGGTGGCTTTCTGTTGCACTTACTTGTTAGTAGCAGTAGTATTTGCGATATTGAACTCTTGATGAAAACGAATTGACTACAGGTTTGTCCAAAATTAAAAAGGTCTTCTTTTTACCCAATATTTAACCAAGGAGGGGGAGAAGGCTGAATTAGTACATGAATTTGAAATGCATATTCAAATGCTTTCATTTTCTTAAAAATACACATTGAACTACATTTTGCTCTGCGTACTATAAATAAGCATTTAAATACTTTTTCCAGTTTTTGAAATATAAAATATTTTCAAGTACATATTTTTTTTTTGGTAAATGCATTGTTCGATGTTATTTGTTAGAAATTATCAGTCCTGGTTGTATTTCGTTTAAGTAAGGATGCTATGATGCTTTGGCTGTTTAAAAAAAAATATTAGTTTTAATTCTCACAATTTAATGTAAGTTCATTTATATATACATATTTTCTCTTTCGTTCTCGTATTGTGCTGAAGACGGCCCTTGGACATAGGGCCAAAATATTCACAGAACTGATTTCCACTGTTTTGAAAAGATTTTCCCTATTGTTTTTACTTTGTATTTGTCTGTTATGGAAAGGCAGTGTGGTCTTCGTCGCTATTTCTATAAACAAATGAAACTGAAAACGAGCAGAAATTACAATAAATAGTCAAGTCGAACTCAAAACGAGCAAAAATCTACATGAGTAGAGCTAATAACCCCCATGTCTTCACAAGACCACTACATAATTTGGGCTTTACTGAAACAAAAACTAATGATCGTGAATAGTCATAAAATACTTATATCTTTTTAATTTTTTTCTATGAGAATTCATATTTTGGCTTTTTATTTGTATGTCGGAGAAAATTTGTCATCAATTTTTAATCCTGACACATTTTATACCTCCTCAAGTTGACCTGAAAAATGAACTTGATATCATTTCCCAAAAGATTCTATGTATGTTCTTTCACAGCCTGGATACACTTAAACCCTTTTTATGTGTTTAAATTATAAGAGCAGAAGAAGGAAAAGTAGTAGCTCCGAAATTTCCAACTTAATACCCCCAGTCTTTCTCAATATATTGCTGAGGTAACTTATTGACCACCATAAACTCAATGCGTTTAGATTTAGTTTTAAACCAAAATTTACTTTAAAACATAGTGGGACAATTGCATAATTGTTGAGGTTTGACATGATCAAAATCCCTAAGGACATAGTTGCTAGACCGCTCTACTATACTTAAAATTGCTGTCCCAAAACTTTGAATGAACCTGTTTGGCAAATGAGGGGACTCGAGAGAAGGGCTGCTTGCCCTCCAATATTTTTTTACTTCTACAATGGGCACTAGAACTTTTAATTTTGAATGGAATTAGCTCCTGTACAAGTTTCAATGATATTTCTAGTAATTATAGACTAGTGCTGCCTATGATATTGCTTATATGCCCTTTTGAAAACCTGCCTGTATTTAGTTCTTCATTTAATTGAAACTTCCCCTAATTGTTCCCTAAAATGTTCCCCTTAATACCCTAAGCGTCATTAGTTACAGTAACTGTAGTGGTAGTATTAAAACTATACACAAAATTTATTCTTGCTAGTTCAAAAGCCGTCATAACTTACCCTAACTTATTAATATAATTTGTTCTTGACATATTACTTTGTCACCTTTTTGAAAGTCCACTTGCTTAGAGAGAGCAGTTTACCAATTATATCTTTTATTTCATTAGTTTCAGCAAAAAACGCGCTAAAACTATTAACCTACAAAAATACTTCTAATCCTGCAGAAATAAAAATCTTATTTCAAAGTAGTTAAGATTCAGGTTATAATTAAATATCCTGAAAAAGAGTAATTTGCTCATACATTACAATTAAAAACATTAATACATATTATTGAGGACAATAAAAAGATATACTATCTCCTCTGAAAGAAAATCTTTAGAAAAATGCTTATTTAAAAATTTGTCCTCGATTGATTTTTGTCAGGTTGCTAGATTGGAAAGAAAATTGTTTAGTCATAATTTCCGCTTATTGAAGGAACGACTTATTAAAAAATCAGAAAACCTACGATACGAATTTTCAATGAATAGCAGTATTTATACTCCATGATTCACTCCTGGACCTGCTATTGTTACTCTTTCCTAGAAAGCTTGAACCAAAAAAAAATTTAAACTCCTGAAAAAGGTCCAAAATTCGCTTTCCTTCCGAAACATGTTCCTATGGCAGATATAGTTTCCTCTCAAGAGTCTTCTTTGCACAAATATTATGCATCTGTTTTTGACCCAGACGAAGTTAGGGTGTGTCTTATAAATAACCTTTACAACAGCCCAAAAAAAGATTAAATCTCCTGCTAATATAACACCAGAAAATTTGCATGACCACAAAATATTATCTAATCTCCGCAAAGATCCGTTGATTATAATAACTAAAGTAGATAAAGGCAATTCTCTTGTTGTCAGTTGTCATGGATAGGACAGATTATGACAATAAAATTTATTCACATCTAAATAACAAGACTACATATCCTTGGTCAAATGTATAGCGCTGTTGCTCTGTCTCACGTATTGCTCCTGTCCCTCTTCCGAAATTTCAGACCTTCTGATCTTTCGCCCATTAAAGTTTCTTATTTTAACTTTTGTAAATTTTTACTTGGTTTCCCCCTTTCTTTTAGTAACACTGAGGTTGTTTTAAAGCTTAATGTGAAGGATCCTGTAGTCTGTATAAAGAAAAAATATAAAACATTTGAAGATAAGGCGAACATTAACCTTTTAGGCCACAATTTATTTCCGTTTTTTAGTAAAAACGTTTTTTTTCCGTTTTTTAGTAGCGTACTCCTCATTTTTTGAGGGAAATAAAGAAAATAAATGAAAAAATATACAACAATAACTCACGATCATGCTGATCAATTTGCTTATAAAATTATAAATGCATTAAAGAATCTAAAGCCGAATGGTAAAATCACCATACAATTATGCAATAATTTTTTTCCCTGTGACAGCTTTTGTCCAAAATTTTATAGTTAACCAAAATTTCATAAGAAAGCCATTCCCTTAAGGCCTATCGTAGCTTGTTCAAAAGTCCCCATTTGCAATATTGGAAAATGGTTATGTACAGCCTTCAAACCTTTGCTTTATTCTCAAAAATCAAACTTAAAAGTAATTCGATAGATTTAGTCTAAAAACTAAAAAACGTAAATATATCAGAAAATACAATAGTAAGTAGTTCTGACCAGTGCTGTCACTTACTTGAAGTACTTTTACTTGAAGTACTACTTAAGTAAAATTTTCCAATACTTGTACTTGTACTTAAGTAAAAACTCTAGGGTGTACTTATTACTTGATATTTAAGTAAGATTACGAAATACTTATTACTTAAGATACTTTTAATGTACTTGTTTTTCAAATACTTTTCAAATACTTTTGTAAGTGTGTGCTTTGGCAATGTACAAAAAAACATTGCGTAATAGAGACATCTATTATTAAAAACCGTAACAAGTTGCTGAGAACAGATGGTGGTGAATAAACCGAATTCCCGACAGCATGTTTAAAGAAGAAGCAGGACCTTTATGTCATAAGCGTCTTTAATCTCATACCCTGCATAATTGGTTAAGAAATCCATCTATGTTTAGAGGCGTTGCAAATGAATATGCAAATATCCAGAAGAAGTTCCCAGTGCCAGTAAAATCTATTGCACCCACATTCCCCCAAACCCCCCCTTGGAGTTGGTCAACCCCCATAATAAAGACTGACTTCTCAAAGTGGACCAAAGAACTTACCCCCATTTCTTTTATTCAGAAAAAACTTGCCGAACTAAATAATGTTGCTTATAAAAACTATTTCCAAATTTTTGTAGATGGGTCCAAAATGAATGAGAAAGTGGCAAGCGGAGCTTTCTTCCCAACCCATAATATCGCTTTAGGAGAGAGATTACAAGATAATTCATCTGTAATGTCTGCCGAGCTAAACGCCATAATCATGGCACTAGATTTCCTCATGGTTAATGAATATATGAAAGTTAATATTAAAAATATTATAATATATACTGATTCTTTGTCAAGCCTAGAGCTTCTTTCGTCAGCTTCTCAAAATAAGATGGATATTGACACATTTCTTTGTCTTAGGATTATTGATATTCTTGCTTCAAAAGGTATTTTAACTCATATACAGTATATTCCAAGCCACTCAGGTATAATAGGTAACCATAAGGCAGATGAAATAGCCAAAAATGCTTTAAATATTGACCAGCCAAGTGGGAGACCAATCCCCATTAGAGATATTTACCGCTCGAGATTTACAGAGGTACTGATAATTAATAAGAATCCTACCCCATCACCTTTCCCAAGTAAGCACCTTTCCAAGATTTATCATAGGATTCGGTCAGGTTCAAATGGGCTAAATTTTCAGGCATTTTCATATCAGGTTCCTAATTCAAGTGGCGAAGTTCCCTCGTCCCCCCTTTGCAGGTCATGTAATCTTAAGAATGAAACAATAGATCACTGCCTATTTGAATGTAATATGCTGACGTCTGCACAGTATACCCTGCGACGTAAAATGGTAGAATGCTTCAAACACCACAAAATTCCACTAACAGCCAAGAGTCTTGCTGACCATACTCTCCCGCGGAGCACAGAGATCAATTAATACTCTCTTATAATTCAACTGCTGGTATCAAAAGATATACTTCAAGAAATCTGAGCAGATACAAATCATACAAGACAAACCAGCTCCATAGCTCTGTCGATCTCACAGAGTGAGCCAAAAGGAAAAGGGCTAATTAGTATCAACTGAAAAGCCCGTCTGCTGAATAAGAAGAAGAAGAAGAAGTAATCTCAAACTAACTGAAAAGTCAGCATGGCCAAACAGCTTCCATTTATACTCCAAGGGAGGTACTTTACTGTGAAGGGGGAAATTGACCAAGACGGGTCTGTGAATGCATCCTGCAAGTTTTGCCCCAACAAAACTGTAAAGGGACACGTACATGCAACGACCAACTTCCACAAGCATTTGAAGGTAAATAACTCCTATTTGCTGCCTATTTGTATTTATGTCATGTGTCTTTTTTCTTTAGTGTCATACTTAGCCTTATTCCATCAATTAATGGGCCACTCCATCACTCCAGGGACTGATGACCCATTGGTAAATGTCAACTTTCGTTCCAAGTGCTCTAAAGTGTGTATTACTGCATATAGCAAGATTCTCATTTTGTTTCTTTGTCATTATTACAGAAGCGCATCCATTTTTTTGCTTTCTAAAATCCCCCTCTAACAAAACTAAAAATACGTAAAGTAGGCTTGTGGTAAATTTATGGCAGTTCATATAGGGTAAGATGACCAGTACTGGGACACTTAAATCACTCTGCCTATTCTGGGACAGAATCTTTGGTTGGATTGCAACATGTCCAATACTGGGACAAAAGACAACAGGTTTTTTGGAAGCAACCCAGAAAAATGTATACATTGGGTGTCCAAGATTAATTCTTTTGTCCCAGTATTGGACATGTTGTAATCCAATCAAAGCTTCTGTCCCAAAATAGGCAGAGTGATCAAAGTGTCCCAGTACCAGTTGTCTGACCCTAACTGACTTACCAATAAAGTGAACATACCACTCTATGCCTTTTTTATGCTCTTTACGAATATAATAATTGCTTCTACCATAAATTCAAACTGAAGAACTTTTTGAGCTCTTAAAAATGACAAATTTAAAAAAAAAATATGACAGTTCATATAAATGACTTACCAATAAAATGAACATACCACTCGATGCCTTTTTTATGGCACTTGTTAACCAAGTGACATACAGCAATTGCAAAGTTGGTCAGTCTGTCTGTCTGTCGGTCCTGGTTTTGCTACTTTAGGCACTTCCAGGTAAGCTAGGACAATGAAATTTGGCAGGCGTTTCAGGGACCAGACCAAATTAAATTAGAAATAGTCTTTTTCCAGTATTGACCATCTGGGGGGGGGGAGTATGGGGGCCTGTTACTTCAGAAAAATAGAAAAATGGAAGTATTTTTAACTTACGAACGGTTGATCAAATCTTAATGAAAGTTGATGTTTGGAAGGATATCGTGTCTCGAAGCTGTTATTTTAAATCCCGACCGGATCTGGTGACATTGGGGGGGGGGGAGTTGGGAGGGGAATCTAAAATCTAGGAAAACACTTAGAGTGGAGGGATTGGGATGAAAATTGGTGGGAAAAATAAGCACAAGTCCTAGATACATGATTGACATAACCAGAATGGATCTGCTCTTTTTGGGGTAGTTGGGGGGGGGGGGTTAATTCTGAAAAATTAGAAAAAATGAGGTATTTTTAACTTACAAACGGGTGATCGGATATCAATGAAATTTGATATTTAGAATGATGTTGTGTCTCAGAGCTCTCATTTTAAATCCCGACCGGATTTGGTGACATTGGGGCGAGTTTGGGGTGGGGGAACCTAAAATCATGGAAAACGCTTAGATTGGAGGGATCGGGATGAAACTTGGCAAGAAAAATAAACAGAAGTTTTAGATACGTGATTTACATAATTGGAACGGATCCGCTCTATTGGGGGGGGGGGGTTAATTCTGAAAAATTAAAAAATGATATATTTTTAGCATACGAAGGAGTGATCGGATCTTCATGAAACTTCATATTTAGAAGAACCTCGTAACTCAGATGTCTTACCTTAAATCTCAACCTGATCCAGCGTCATAGGGGTGATGCAGTTGGGGGGGGACCAGAAATCTTAGAAAATACTTAAAGCCGAGAGATCAGGATGAAACTGGATGGGAAGAAAAAAATCCTGTCTAAGATACATGACTGACATAACCGGACCAGATCTGCTCTCTTTGGTGGAATTTTTTTTTTTTGGGGGGGGGGGTAATTTTGAAAATTTAGGTATTTATAACTTACGAAAGGGTGACCAGATCTTAATGAAATTTGATATTTAGAAGGATCTTAAGCTTTAAAGCTCAAATTTCAAATTCCGACCAGATTCTGTAACATTGGGGGGAGTTGGAGGGGGGAACCGGAATTCTTGGAAAACATGAAAATTGGGGTATTTTTATCTTACGAATAGGTGATCGAATAGGTGATTTCGAAGGAATTCATGTCTCAGAGCTCTTATTTTAAATCCCGAACAGATCTTTTTACATTGCGGGGAGTTCGAGGGGGAAATCTTGGAAAACACTTGGAGTGGAGGAATCAGGATGAAGCTTGGTGGTTAGAATAAGCAAATGTCCTTGATATGTGATTGACGTAACCATACCAGATTTGCTCTCTTTGGGGGAGTTCGGGGGAGGGGTTCAGTGATTTGGCGAGTTTGGTGCTTCTGGACGTGCTAGGACGATGAAAATTGGTAGGCGTGTCAGGGAGCTGCACAAATTGACTTGATAAAGTCGTTTTGCCAGATTCGACTATCTGGGGGGCTAAAGGTAGAGGAAAAATTAGAAAAAAATTAGGTATTTATAACTTATGAGTGGGTGATCGGATATTAATGAATTTGATATTTAGAAGTATATCGTGACTCAGAGCTCTTATTGTAAATCCTGACCGGCATTAAGCCTCTGATTTTCCTTTTAAATCAATCTATTGATTCTTAGTATTTTGCTGGAGCTCATACCATATGAGCTCTTGGCTCTTAGCTCTTCTCGCCTCGTCACAAGTGCCATATGAGCTATTAGCTCTTGTTATGAGTAAAAACTTATCAAATTGCACCTACAGTTTATGCAGATTTCCTGATGATTCACACTGAAAACATTGCATTCAGACAGATGGTATTTGTGTCATAAAATATTTTTTTCACACTCTTCTTCATGATACAGTGTTTATGATACAGTGATCCAATCTTTATTTATATCTAAGAATCAGCTTCTTTCTTCTAAAAAAATCTGATAATGACTTCTTAATGGGGAATTGGTGGTGTTCAACTAAAGCTGCGACTCACAAGAGATTTTGTGGACAAAAATTTAGGATAAAATCAATCCTCATTATGTCTGAACTGCCAAAGTCTGCCTCATGATTTAGAGTAAACTCACATATAGCTCCATGTCCTATTTTTGGATGTGAAATAAGGTAATTGTTTATGACAGAAAAATTATAGTATGATTATCACTCAGTTTAATTTTATTTAAAAGTTATATAATATTTTTTTTATTATTTCACAGTTCACTGGTCGTCAGTGAGCTAAAATCCCTTGTTTTGTGCTAAATGTTGCCTAAATTCTGTAGTCCATCAGTGTTGAATTTTTGTCATCTTGTCAACTTTTGCATGGTGGAAAAAATCCATCAAGATAGGTTTTTGGGATCCGTCTGTCCGTCTGTCTGGGCAATCGATTATAGCGAAATCAAGAGAACCGCCAGTTGGATTTGGATTAAAATTGAACTATAGGTGCCCAAGACCATAAGACACATTAAGTTTGAAGATGAAGACCCTAGCTTAAATAGGAGGAGAGGGAGGGGATAAAAAAGTGGTAAAAAAGTTATTTTTCGTTTAACTCAGTTTAACTAGCGAATGAAGTAATGGATCTCAATGAAAGATAAGCCAAAGATGCCAAATACCATAAGACACATGGTACTTGGAGATGAAGACCCTAGCTTAATTAGGGCGAGGGGTAGGGGGCTTTAAGTGCTAAAAAAAAGTTGAGTTTTTCATTTAATTCAGTGCAACTTGCGAATGGAATGATGGATATCAATGAAAATTGAACCAAAGATGCCCAAAATCATGAGACGCATCAAGTTTTGAGATGAAAACCCTAGCACAAATAAAACAAGGGTGAGTGGTTTTTAAGTTCTGAAAAATTGAGGTTTTTGTTTAATTTAGTATAACTTGCAAATGGAGCAACGGATCCAAATGAAAGCTAGACCAAGGATGCTTAAGATTAGGGATTATACCGAATTCTGATATCACAAACCCTATTTCAAACAGGGCGAGGGCGGCTGTCTCAATTTTTAAGAAAGTTGACTTTACCTTCAATTTACTAGGGCCTAAAACTTATGGATGGAGTGACGAATCTGAAATCAGATTCGTCTGAATAACTGAATTTGCAGGAATGAATTTGACACAATACCATCGCATTGGGTCCTGCTAGAATTCACCAGACCTGTTGTTCTTGCTCTATAGAATCTTTTATTTTCAGGCTGGTCATCCCACCGCATGCACTGAGTTTATAGCTACAAATTCAAGAAAATCAGGGAAGGGAAAACAAAATGAAATTCGGGAAAATGTATCTGATGAAACTGAAAATGAAACTGTAAAAGGGGAATTCTTTGGAAAGAAGCTAAGATCCACGAAAGAACAGGCTAACCAGTTGATCATGGACTATGTTGTGACGGATATGCGACCATTAAGCACTGTGAATAGTGAAGCTTTCAAAAGCATGATTTTAGGCCTCAATTCGTATGTTGGCCCAATAATGTCTAGAGAGACGTTAGCAAAAAAGATCGACCAATCTCTGTTCGATACAAAGAAAAGAATCACTGAGATTTTAGAGAAAACCGATTACGTCAAAATGACTTGCGATATCTGGTCTAGCAGCAACCGGAGTTTCATGGGTGTTACTGCTCATGTCTTAGATGGTAACAATCATTTCTTGCCAATGATTATTGCTGTTAGAAGATTTAAAGGTTCACATACGTTTGACAGAATAACTGAAATGATCTTCAGCATTTTTCGAGAGTACGGTTTGGACACCAATTTAGAAAAAGTGAGAGCTATTGTGACCGACAATGCATCAAATTTTGTAAAAGCATTCAAACAAATTCAAAGCTTACCATTGAGCCACAGATTGAAGAAGGTGACTCGGATACAGACATTGATTTTCAAGAGGGAGAGCCAGATAATATCGAGACAACTGATTTGCACGAAATTTTTGATACTTGGACGTGTTGGTTTAGTGTCACCATCAGTCAACATAAGTGAATCTGCTACCACAACTTTTTCCCTTGTATGTGAAGATAGTGGCAGTGTGAATCACGCTTTAGCTTCTGACAATAAACCAGGAACGGAAACTTTGAGTGACAACAGTGACCATGTTCATAAGTTTCCAGGTGAAGGGTCTGAGTACGAGCTGGAGATGTATTTGCCACAGCATTTTCGCTGTTGCACCCACACGCTGAACCTGTTGGCAACAACTGATGCAAAGCACGCCTTAGAAAAAGACCTTAACTTCAGGAGAGCACTGTTAAACGTCAGAGCAAAGTGTCAGTCAGTGTGGAATTCATTAAGCCACAGCTCAAAGAATAACGATCTTGTCATGGATGTTTTTGAGAAAAAGTTGATACGCCCTAATGCTACAAGATGGAACTCTGAATATGATGCACTGAAAAGAATTCTTGAATGCCAACAAGCTGGAAAACTGACCACAGTTTGCGACGTACTAAAGAAACCAAGATTTAAGCAAAATGAGATACTTTCTAATCGAATATGTCTCTGTACTGGAACCTATAGCAATAGCCCTTGACATGCTCCAGGTAGAAGACAAAGCTTTTTTTGGGATAATTTTCCCTACTGTTCGGTCACTGGAAAGAAAGCTGCAAAAGCTTCAGCTATCTGTCAAGTATACAAAGGCACTGGTTGGAACCCTGTTAGAAGGACTTAAGCAAAGGTTTCCATTCCTCTGTGGACCTCCATCTCTTTATGCTGACTACCACCTGGCCACCAGTTCTCATCCCTATTTTAAAGATAAATTTGTAAGAGATGAAGACAAGGAGACTGTTGTGAGAATGCTTGTGAACGAGGCAAAGGCATTAGGAGGTAAACAGAGTACCAGCAAAGACATAGTTGGATCTGAGTTACTGAGATCTCCACAGAATTTCTTTGAAATGTCTGACGAAGAGGAAGCCACCATTCAGTCGGATGAAATGAAAACAACAAGAGTTGAAGTCTTGCGTTATCTAAGTGACTCTAGACAAGATGTGTCAGTTTTGAGACACTATCCTATGGTGGAGTTGGTTTTTCGGAAGTTCAACTGCATACCACCTACATCAGCGCCAGTGGAGCGTCTTTTTTCGAAGGGGGGAGTGATTCTCTGTCCAAGGCGTAGCTCCTTGGCAGATCACAGGTTCGAAAGCCTGGTTCTTCTCAAAGCTAATAGGAGCCTAAAAATTTGAATGTTATGTGCCAACTTTTTATTCCTTCTGCATTAAAATTTTTCAGTGTTAAAGATTTCTCAGTTGACAGAGGGGCTATTGTGGTATTGACCTCTTACGTTCGTTTATACAAATAGGTGGGGTTAAACTTGAAGAAGGGGTCCTGATTCGCTCGGCTCAAGTATTAACCACGGGGTTGTGTTTAGTTTCTGAAAAACAGATACATGTACTAAAGAAATATCTGCATGCCGGCTTTCAATAAAGACTTGGCACTACTAGAAAACAGGGGATTACCTGAGATGTGTCAATAAAATTAGACTGTCTTAGTCAGAAAAGATTCAGTCAGTAGATTCCCAATTTCTAGAATAAGGCTTATTATCTTACATACAGTTTACCCATAATCTGGAAAATCAGAAGCAAAAAATATCCCTTTTTCAGAATTGAAAAGCTGTAAGATTTTTTAGTCTGGGTCTCATAATTTCATGATTTTTAATTCTACCCATGGCTTGCCCAAAGCCTAGAAATAATCCTTTTTCAAAATGAGCCATACTGAAGCCAACCTTCAACCGAATATTCCATCCCCAGAGAAGGACTACTTTTTTATTATTTTTTTCTCGGGAGATTTTCGATTTAATTTCATGGCTTTTGCCACTTCGTAGTGTGAAAACTACTCCTAGAAATAGACAAGTTGCAACTTCTGCAGTTTGACCAACCGTATGGAATGCGTCTGAATCAGCGGGCTTGCTGCAGGCCAGTGATTTACCAATATACGTTTGTAGAGAGTTTTACTAACCATCTGAATTGACTACGCAGCATGCGGCTTGCTTGATTGAAAACCAGACATGTAGGAAGTAGATGCCATACATTTTCATTGCGCGTCTGAAATGTAACTTGAAAACTTGAGGCACTTTCCTTGCAAAGGCGCCGAGGGTGATAAATGTCACCGAAATAGTAGTAGTAGTAGGCAGGTTCAATAGCAAAACTTGACAGCTACCGATGATTTGCGTTTCTTTAAAACATATTCAAAATTAAGCTACACTTGTAAATATAAATCAAGCTATAAACATTGACTCTTATTGTACATATCGACGAAAACCGGGACGAAAGAATTATCATATCAGTTTGTTCTTGCTTTAACGGGAGCTAACTTATTTGCTTTCTCGTTCTTGATGGTAGAGGTTGATCAAGCAGAATGTCACGGTTCTAAGATTTAGAAAACAAGAACTTTCCAAAACTCATTATCAGTGTTTCAAACCGATTTTGGAGTGACGACAATCCAAGTACTTTCAGAACCTTTTCGTACGGGATGTCACGGCGGCCCAAGATGATCGATACCACTCACTTCTGAACCAATTTAAGCTCCTGACAAAGATACACTGTTCTAAGTGCTGAGGGCGCCCAAACAGGGCAAGTATATTCCAGAATGGGGCGGACGTACTTTATGTATGCATACTTGATACTCTCTGTGTTCGCACTGAGCCTAAGCATACCGTTTAAAGTCAGTAGACTTGCACTTTTAATCACGTTTTCGATATGTACAGCAAAGCTAAAGTCATATGAATCAAGACTTCATTTTTGTACTGTTCTTTTCTTTAAGCACGCTGACAGCCAGTGACCTTCAGCTAGTTGCCGAAAGTGTGAACTTTCACTGCTCTTTTTTATTGAGCTTTGATTTCTCTAATTAAAAAAGTCTGCAACTGATTCAATTGACTCCTTACTTTTAAATTTGTGTTTTTTTTGCTAAGGTTTTTGCTTATTGAAGAATGGACTACGTTATTACCTTTTATCTGTTTTAAAGCCAATCCTAAGTTTGTTTTTCTATTTTCCCGATTTTTTCAACCACTCCCAAACGTTTCAAAATAACCCTGTATTTCTTCAAATGCGCCAGATTTGACTGAACACTAATCACCAGAAGTTTTTTTGGCTGCACTTAATTGTTTTGACAGTCTTTTGCATTTCAAGCCGTTGTGTTGAAAATCGATTCAGATTATTTTTGGACTTTGTTGGGTGTGTTGCCAAACGAAGAAAATGGTTAAAAACGACAAAATTGAAAGTCTGGTTCCTTGGTTAAGATTTTCAGGAGATGAATAGCGGGGGGAACATGTTATAGGCAAGAGCAAGGGCTAAGAAGCCTTCAGAATGGCTTTAACAAAAAGGTAGCATGGGCTTGATATATATATATATATATATATATATATATATATATATATATATATATATATATATATATATATATATATATATATATATATATACTAGCTGTTGGGGTGGCGCTTCGCGCCACCCCAACACCTAGTTGGTGGGGGCGCTTCGCGCCCCCCCCAAGCCCCCCCGCGCGCGTAAGTCGTTACGCGCCATAATAGTTACGCGCCATTGTAGTTGTGTCCCTATGTCCCACCTGTGAATATAGATATATATATATATATATATGGTTTTAACTACGTAAAACTTGCGAATATACAACATTCTTTGCTGTCCCATTGTCTTTGCATATAAATAGATTGTCAGGTTTACCGACTCTTGAACATGCAACATATAATGGTCCATGGGAAAACAATCTGTATTCAGATCTATACCTCATGATTCTAATGATTGCCCTTGAGCTTTGTTGATGGTGATTGCTAATCGACCATTCCCTGTCCCGGTGTCCCGGTCGTCATTTACATCCCCCTGTTTCCCCCGGTGTCCCCGTTGTAGTTGTGTCCCTGTGTCCCGGTCGTCATTTATATTCCCTGTGTCCCGGGTCCCGGTCATCATTTGTATCCCGGTGTCCCGGTCTGTATATACATTCGTTTTTTAGTTTTGTTTTTCTCCTTTATTTTTTTCCTTTTTTTTTCTTTTTTAGCTTATTTAGATTTTTAGATTTTTTAGTTTTTTTTATTAGTTTTTAGTTTTTATTTCTTTTTAGTTTTTTTGTCCCGGTCGTCATTTATATCCCCCTGTTTCCCCCGGTGTCCCCGTTGTAGTTGTGTCCCTGTGTCCCGGTCGTTATTTATATTCCCTGTGTCCCGGTCGTCATTTGTATCCCGGTGTACATGTCCTGGTCGCTTTCTCTTTGAGTGTCGTCATTTATTAGTTTTTTCCTTTTTTTTTTAGTTTTTTATTGGTTTTTACCTTTATTTTAGCTTATTTTTCAGTTTTTTCCTTTTTTTTAGTTTTTTTTTATTTTTTATTTTTTTTATTTTTTATTTTTTTTAGTTTTTTACCTTTTTTTAGTTTTTTTAGTTTTTTTAGTTTTTTAGCTTTTTTACTTTTTTTATTAGTTTTTAGTTTTTTTTTGTAATTTTTGCCTTTTTTTAGTTTTTTCACTTTTTTTTTTAGTTTTTTATTGGTTTTTACCTTTATAGTTTTTTTAGTTTTTTAGCTTTTTTATTTTTTTTATTAGTTTTTAGTTTTTTTTGTAGTTTTTGCCTTTTTTTAGTTTTTTCAGTTTTGACGTCACCTAATCCAGTTTTTTTCAGGTGACGTCACCTGACACATCCATCCACACATCCACAGACAGACAGACAACTTATTTTTATATATATAGATATATATATATATATATATATACATATATAGCTATGTCAAAATACATAGAGTAAGTACTTGAAGTAGTACTTGAAGTACTACTTAAGTAAAATTTTGGCATGTACTTGATACTTGATACTTAAGTAAGAATTGGAAGAGTACTTATTAATTGATACTTAAGTAAAAAAACAATGAGTACTTAATACTTGATACTTAAGTAAAAAATTGGAGTACTTGTTGCAGCACTGGTTCTGACATTGTTTCTCTGTACATATACATTGATGTGGAAGTGTCTGAGCAGTTATTAAAAAATAAAATAGAAGAAAGTTATCATTTAGTAGAAGTTTCAACTACAAGAATAAAATGCAAGGTCTTAATGATAATAATAATAATAATAATTTATTTTTAACCCACATCATAACAAGTTATGGCACTTGTGGAGTAACAAAAAGAAAAACAAATGAAATACACTACAAGTAAAATACACTATAAATAGAAAAAACATTACGCTACAATGAGATTAACCGAACAGACGGACCAAAGGATGATGAGGCGATAAACGATAAAAAGCTGATTCCGACATCCTTCCATACATGAGGGCCAACTTTGCACTTAAGGGACATCGAACTTACGAATTATCTTCCTATTGCTATACCAAGGGGGGAGATAAAGTAAAAATTTACAATATCTGAAATAAAAAATCCGAATCTGATTAACATCATTTTTCTTTAGAAGGGGATAAAGACCAGAAAGATAAAGGACAGAATGATCACAAAATGTAGCATATAGTCTACCGAGTGCACGTCTATTATACTTCCCTCGATTAGCAACTATCTTAGAATAGCCCGTTTGAATTTTCTTTTGAACATCACGAACAGTGCACTGCCGTAGGCAAGAAATTGAATTCGAAACAGTAATACCCAACCACCGAAAGGTGGAAACAAAGGGTATTGAAAAACCGCGACAAGCTAAGGAAGCATTAGAGGAAGTCGGACCATTAAAAACTAGAAATTCACATTTCTCAACATTAAGAGAAAGACCAATATTAGAAAATAGACGTGAAACTTTTGAGACCATAAAGGAGAGACTTTGCTTATTTTTACACAAAAGTAAAAGGTCATCTGCATAAGCAAGATAAGAAACATCTGAGAGTCCAATAAAATAATTTGATCTAATTTCATCTAAAATACCAGAAATGCACATTTTGAATATACTAGGTGATAAAACCCCTCCCTGCTTGACACCTCGACATAAACGGACAAACGGAGATACAGATTTATTAATTCGGAGGAAAGAATTCTCATACCAAAAACGAAGAAGAAAAATGACTGAAAGATTTACACCATTATTAAAAAGGGAAAAAAAAGCTTGACTGTGAACTACATTGTCAAAAGCTTTAGAAAGGTCCAAAGTACACATATAAAGTGGCGACCCCTCAGCCATGCTATTCTTAAGGGCGGAAGAAAGAACACGGTGTGCATGTTGACAACCAATACCAGCTTGAAACCCGAATTGATTCGATCCGAAATTTACATTTTCATTTAAATGAGGAATTAAAATATATTCAAGGATTTTACTCAAGTTACACGTAGTGGTTATAGGGCGATAAGATGAACATTGAGAAGGGAGTTTTCCCCGCTTTAGAATTGAGGTGACATTTCCACAAAGAAAGCTATCCGGAACCAGAGAAGATGTTAAACACATTTGGAACAACAACTGCAAATGAAATAAAAGAACAACACACTTTGGATTTATACTATTTATACTAATACCATCAATATCAATGGATGAAGATTTCAGTTGCTTAATTGCATTTTCAACAGCAGTTATTGATACTGGAATATTATGGCCCTGATGAAGCAAAGGCGGTAAAATTTTAGAAAGTAACCGAGAATAATGTGACTGCACAAAAAAATTAATTTTGGAAAAAAATTCCCGAATAGTAAACATACCAAGTTGAACTAGAAATCGAATCACTATTATAAAGATCACTTTTATCCAGCTTCTCAGAATTGATCAATTTAGACCAATCCTTTTTAGAGGCTGGAAATTCCATACCCTTAAAACGAATAGATTTAAGGTACTTTTTATAATCATTCTTTGTTTTCTGCTTTATATCCGCAACAGACCCCGTTATAGGTTTACCACAATCAACCCAAATTCGAAGCCAAAGTTTTGCCTTATTTTTAAAATTCTTTGATTCAGGATCGGCAGCCCATATAGATTTCCGCGTTTTTATACGAATACGTTCCTCGGGAACCACAATTTTTTCAGCTTCCTTCATACATCTAATTATATCATCATAATATAATATAATGATCTTGGTTGAACTCTGTAACAAGTATACAATGCGTTTTCGGTTCAAGAATTCTTTTTATTAGCAAATAAAGGGTCTACCGATGGGAGCACTTCTCTCTGGGCTACTGGCGAATATTTATGTGGAACGTGTAGAAAATTTGGCGTTAAATTCACATTTCATGAAACATATCTATTGGGGATGATACATGGATGACAAAATATCACTTTGGAATTATACGGAAAGTGAACTCAGCGATTTTGTTGATCACCTTAATAATTATGGCAGAAATTTACAGTTTACCTTACCAATTGAAATTGCAAATAAAATATCATTCCTAGATGTGTTAATTATTTGTATCATAGATAAACTTAACAGAAAACTGTTTACAGAAAACCAACACAAAACAATAGATACTTTCATTTTAAATCAAATCACCCTCAACAAGTTAAAATAGCCGTAGTAATCTCGATCGCGCCCTAAACATTTTCTCTGATTTTCACATCATACCAGAACTAAACTTTATCAGGGGCATACATGTTGGAAACGGGTATCTTATTTTACATATTAATAATACAATTAGCCATAGACTGAAAAGACACTCCCGTCAAATCAATGGTATTTTTCAATGTGAGAATCTTGATAAGCCCTCAAATATAATCTACCTCCCATACATCCCAAAAACCACTATGAATTTTAGTGCACAAAATAATATGTATGTAGTATTTACAAGCAATTCAAAATCATTAATATCCTTAACTCTGGTAAAGATAAAACCCCAGCTACTCGCCAAAGAGGGGTCTATCAAATACTGTGTGATTGTGGCAAATACTATGTGGGTAGAACTCACCAGAATTTAAAGAAACGCCTACAACAGCATAAAGATGATATTACCAAAGGTCTAAATTTTAATATTGCTAAGGTTTCTTTTCAATCTGTTTTTAAAAGCCATGTATTCAAAAAACCTAGCTACAAAATACTTTTTGAACTATCCGCTCTAATTAGCAATTACCTAAGCATAGCTGTTAACGGCCATCCTTACTGCCCTAACCTTGCCAGCACATACTTACAATGCAGTAATTAAGTTCATAAAGTTCTGAATATTTTTTTTTTAGAAAAATAAAACCTTGTATCAATTTTGTGTGGATTGTATCAATTGACAAATGATAGATAGACTTATCTGTCAATAAAAATAACCTAGGCATGAAACAAGTTGTTAGCGGAGCAATTCAAATCAAACTTGATAGATAATAATATTTCCTTTAATAGGGACTTGGGAAAATATGCACTTAATGCTCTATACGCTAATTTAATTAAAAACAATCTTAAAAAGTATATTAAAAAACCAGTAGACACTAACGCAGAACAAGTCACAAAAAGACCTTCAAGGTTAGCTGCCAGAAAGGTCAGATTAGCAGTGAAAACGTGTTTTAAATATTTTTCTTTCATTTCAATGAATTGCCTTGTTTCACCTCACTCTATTTATCAGTCCTGTTTGAACTTCATTGTAGTAAGGATGCTTGGACTGTTTTTTTTTTTTAATCTTCATTTTAGTTTTAATGGTTGTATGTTATTGTGGGTCTGTTTCCGTTTATATATTTATGTTTTGCTGAGGACGGCCCTTGGATATAGGATCGAAATATTCATTCAAATCACTCCACTGTCTTATGAAAAGAATTCCCTATTGTTCTTTTTGTTTTTGATGGTTGTTGCCTCAATTGCTTTGGCAACCCTGTTGGGTTTTCTCACCAAATATTGCTTGGGGATTATTTAAATTTCATAATGGAGCCATTCAAATCAAGAATATTTCTTTGAAGATAGTTTATTTTCTGTTTGCCGCTAACCCCTGTTTCAGTTTAATAGAAATTGAGTGAAAGTGGGAGAGCAACAAAAATATGGAAGATAAGATGAGAATGTTGGGACGAAAGCAATGATCTCGTTGAGTTGTTTCTAATTTAACAATAAATACTAAAGTCTCAGCGGAAGGGACAAAGAGGGAAGAGGGAAGTTGTCTAGTTGTATATAACATACCATATTGGGGAGGAATTATCAAACCCCTGGGGACTTTATGTAGAGTCATCAATAATATTGTGAAAATTATTTGTCTACATTGTGTTCTCAATACAATGGAGATGTGCCTGAAAAAAAGTTATGAATTGGTTCTGAGACTATCTTTGGACGTTATGGAGATGATGACATCAACCAAAATACCATTTTCTAAATGGTTGCGAAGGTGCAGTTATTGTAAAACTGGATTAGCATTGTATCACTATAAATCCTCCTGCTTCCTAATAGACAAATCGTATCTTCTATTACTTTGTTTCTAGTTTACTTAAGATTTATTTACAAGTAGTCCCATGCGGACACACATTTTCCGCATATTTGATTGTAGCGCTACCTAAATGTAAACGTTTTTCATTTTGAAAATATTGTACCATTTTCATCATTATTAAAATGGCCGCCGAGCTTTCTAGGCTAATTTCTCACAATCTTCCAGGAATAACACCCTTGAAAAACGGCCTAAAACAAAACTCAATGAGGAAAGATTACGGAAAAGTAATAATATCCCTTGAAAACTGCCTTCTTCCCTCAGAAAGACTTGACTCTACTCCTTCCTCTAAAGATGGTCTAGACCATGAAATAGAGATGGATTTGAGAATATATGGCTGTGATTTAATACAAACAGCTGGGATACTGCTGAGATTACCACAGGTTTGTATGAATGTTATCTTTTATTCCGAAAATTCATGCAGGTATTGAATAAGCTAAGTTGCTGCTCTTTGGATACTGGGCAAAACCTGTTGCCTTTTAGAAAGTCCTTTGTCTTGACTATTGCATGCAATACAGTAGTTGTTTTGACACCAACATTTCAAGTGAAATGTATGTTGTTTATGTCTTTCCAAGTATGTTTTTTGCCTTGGATTCATTAGGCTATTGTAAGTTTCATTTTTTTACCTAACCCCTTTTCAAGATAGCAAAAAGTAGCTAAGCTAGAATTTTACTCCCCTTCCCCTTTTCTGGTTTAAGTTCTGAAAATTCAATTCCTGTTATTTGAGTAGAATGTTAAGCCATATCAATGGGTTTTTTTCTATGAAATTATCTTAAATCACAGCTTGGAGTGAAATAAGGACTTTGATCCTATTGAATCACCCCTTATGATGACAGTTGCATACATGGTTGATTAGATTCTGGTGCATCCCAGTCAAATCTCCATGGTTTGTCACTCCACTCAGCATCCAGACAGCATTTGAATACATCTGTTGATCCAGCAAAAACAGTGTTCTCCTTGAGGTTGTTCCAGAGGTTCACAATCTGGTTTGAGAAGAAGCTGCATCTTGCTCCAGTCCTTGCATGAAGTTTGGAGATTTGTTTTGGGTGTCCTTGTGTTATGTGGGAGGGGTCAATCTCCAGGAGCTCATTTTCTAGATTGGTAGAGAGGAGTTTGTGTGCCTGGATCATATCCCCATGTTTCTGCCTATAGACTAAAGAGGGGAGTTTGAGTTCCCTCAGCTGTTAACTGTAGGGCTTGTTTTCCATACTGGCAATCAGCTTAGTGGCCCTTTGTTGGATTTGCTCAAGCACTACCTTGTCCTTTTTGAATCAAGGAGTGGCCAGGATGGTCCCCACCTCCAAATACAGTCTTACCAGTCCTTTGTAGAGCTTGGTGATTACATGTCTACTTCTGCTGGTAATGCTGTGTTTAATGATGTCTAGGGCTCTGCTAGCATTGGCTGAGATCTTCTGTGAGTGGGAGCTGAATTTCAACTAGGGTTCTACAATAACTCCAAGGTCTCTCTCCTCCTGAACATGCTCCAGCATGTGGTGACTCCCAGGGTTTTGGGTCATCAGGTATTGTTGCTGGGGGTTATTGTGTCCAAAGTGTATGACCTTGCATTTTTCAGTGTTGAATTCCAACAACCATCTTTTGATCAAGGAGTACATGTGATTAAGATCAGTTTAGAGGGTTTGGTGGGCAGAAGGAGTATTGGCAGGACCTATGGGTTTTGAATCATCTGCATAGAGAGTGGTTTTATTACTGATGATAAGGGCTAGGTCATTTATGTATATATTGAACAGGGTAGGGCCCAGGACACTGCCCTGGGGGACCCCGCTGGTGACTTTGACTTCATCAGAGAGTGCATGACTGTTTGGTCCAGTGGTCACTTTCACTTGCTGTATTCTGTTCTTCAGAAAATCCTTGATCCAACTGATCACTTTTGGACTAAGAGACAGGGTGCATAGCCTGTGAATGAGGTAGCAGTGACAAACTTTGTCAAAAGCTTTGGCTAGATCTAGCAGGATTATATTCACTGGTACTCCTGTTTTTAGTAGGTCAGTTACAAGACTATAAGACTCAAGAAGGTTTGTATCCACTGATTTCTTAGAACAAAACCATGCTGGCTGCTGCTGATGAGTGAGTTAGCCTCAAGATGGTTAATGATGTATTTTTTTGACAATCCTCTCCATGACCTAGCATGCCACACAGGTAAGGCTGATAGGTCTATAGTTTGCTGCTGAAGTTTTGCTACCCTTCTTATGAATTGGGATGACTATTGCCTTCCTCCAATCCCTTGGAAGCTTTCCTTGTGTTAGGAACAAGTTAAATAATTTTACCAGAGGTGCTGAAATAGCAGGGCTTAGTTCCTTCAGCAGTTGGTTTATTTACTAAACCTTGTTTGAAGGTATTAGGCATATGTAGATTAGCCAACCAGTTGGCTAATAGATACCACCTATATGTACTCTTCAGTGGAAGTAGGTACTTCAAATACAATATATGCTTTATTTGGAATCTCAATTTTAAACCCTTTAAAGACCCTTAAATATGCCTTTTTTTGTCCTATCAAAGGCTATATTTTGCCAAATATCAATCTTGTTTCAACCTGTGTATCCATTAATCAAATTAAGACTTCAACTGTTTGGCATATTATGAAGTAATAATTGCTGTTTTAACCATTTTCTAGCCAATAAGAGAAAAAGGTATCACCTTTAAGGGTCTATGAAGGGCTTAAAATTGAATTTCTAAGTAAAGCAATTATTATATTGAGAAAGAGCATAAAAAAGGCATTGGGTGGTATGTTTACATAATTCATAGCTCAGTAATGGAATTATTTGAATTATTGGTGCAAAATTTTTTGAGTTATTTGTCTCCACTCCTTCTCCCTCTAGAGGGCACTGACCTTCAATAATCTTTGTGATTATTTTACCATTGTGATTATGTTTTGATCTAGTTCAACCTCTGCCTAAATATTCCTTAAAAGCTTCACTTTAATGCCCTTAGCTTGTGTAGTGGCAGTAGTTATAGCAGCAATATATGCATAGCACCTTTGGTTTCTTCAACACCCCTTCAATAGATACTGAAAGTTTCAGCTTAATACCATCAACTGTTCTTGAACCATTTCCAGTATGCCTGCTTGACAACTATTGTGGGCATAGTGTGTTTTGATTTAGTTCCATACAGTTTCTATATATTCCAGATTGTTTGCCTTAATACCTTTAGTTTTAATACCTGTAGAATTAATACTAGTGGCAGTAGCAGTATGAATAGAAGGGGCAGCATTAGGCTGCAAATATTTTCTTTTGGTTAGATCAACATCCCTCACAGCAAGCCCTGTTGCTACACCCTTTTTGACAAGCTGCATACAGATGACAGGATTGTGGGGAAGTTAACATCACCAAAGACATAATTACTGGACCTTTCAGTCCTGTGGTGGTGTAGTGGATTTGACCTTAGCTTGGTAATATGGGACCCAGAGATCAAATCATGCTGCATGAATGTACTGCAGGGCTGACGCAGGAACCTTAGTAGTCAAGAAGCGTCATTAATTCTTCTTAAACTGGACCTTTCAATAATGCTGAAAAAAGGCTCTCTTAAAATTTCAATTGGATGTGTTTTGGGTAATAGTAGGGTTGGGGGGGGGGATAGCTGATTGCCCTCCATTTCGCTTTTGAATCTTAAAAAGGGCACTAAAACTTTGAATCAAATGAGATCCATCTGATCCAAAGTTGTCCTCAATTATTAACCAAGGGCTTTGTGTCCTCAATCATCCTCAAAGACATAATTTCCATGCCTTTTAACTATGCTGAATAAAATGACTATCTCACAATTTGATTGAATGTGTGGCCATAAGAGGGGAGGGACTGGTTTCCCTCCAATCACTTTTAACTATTAAAAAAGGCACTAGCCCTTTCAGTTTCCAATTGAATGAGCCCATTTTGAAGCATCCAGAGCAACAATTGGCCATATCAACATTTTTGCCTGATATGTTTTTGGGAAAATACAGTCTGTGAGGGGTGTATCTACCAATGCAATAAGCACCCTCCAAATTTTATATCACTACCCTTTCTAGAAAAGCCTTATATGCTCCTAGAGCATAACATAAAACTCCTGTCCTGAGGGCTTTGGAGAGGGGCTGTTATTCTTATAGATGTAATTTCCAGACCTTTCAACTATGCTAAACCCAATGACTATCTAAAAATTTTGCTGGATTTGTTTTGGGAATGAATAGGTGCAGAAGGGGGGTGGTCCAGCCAATCACTTTTGACTATTAAAAAGGACATTATTCATTTCAATTTCCATTCAAGTGAGCCCTTTTTATAGTTTCTACAATACTCCTTCAAAACAAAGTGCCCTGGTCTAAAAAAAAAAAAAAAACACAAAAAAACATAGTGCCCACATTGCTTTTTACTTAGGCAGCACTATTGTGCTACCTGTCATACTCTAAAAAAGTCTGAAGACTATCTTCTCAACAGGGAGTGCTGCCCAAACAGCAAAATTTAATGGGAATATATATAGCAAACTATAATTTTATCCACCAGGGAAGGTGTAAAGTGAAATAGTGCATTTTTATGAACAAAATAGAATATGATTTATTGACTAAAATAGCACATAAGCTAGCATAAGCAGTCATAACAGTTACAATGATAAAACAGATGTTAGGGGATAAACATAAAAAAAAATGTAAAATAAATTATTAAAATGCAAAACCAAATGGGGAACAAAAGAATTTTTGTATCTCATGGTCAACATTTGGGGATGCAAGTTAAGTTGGATATTTGGAGCTCTATGAGCATTAATGTTGTATTAGGAAGGATTGGGGGATTTTCTTTGAAGGGGGGAAGAAGACATCAAGGATAATCAGAACTAAGGCACTTGTGACCAAAGTTCATGGCAAGGATGTGACATTGTGATTCCAATGTAGCAAGTTCAAGTCTAGCCATTCAAGATAGGGCCTTATATGAGAAGAATAAATTGTTCAAAGGTTCTGAATTGATATGGAAAACTGCTTGAGAAGGGAGAAAACTTTAAGGAAAAAACTACCAGATTCAAATAAGTGAGAAGTGCTGAATTTTCCAACTGCACACCAAGCAGTTTAACTGTATTTAAATTTGGTATGCAAAGATAATTATTGATAGGGGGTATGTTTTTTAAAAGGAGAATAGCATTAAACTGCTTTTGGGCATGCTTAGGTTGAGTTTAGTATTCTAAAGATCATTCTTTCAGTTGTTAATGAGTGAGTCAAGTTTAATGTCCAAAGTGTTAATGGTTTGACATAGATTAAGCAATGTCAAATCAGTCTGCGAATTCAAAAGTATTGTCAAACATGGTGGTAAAACATTATTAGAAAACAATTAAAAATGCTAAAGGGCCTAATTTAGTCCATTGAGGTGCTCTACAGAAGGTCTAAGTAAAACCTGATAGAATCTCTGTTAGACAGGACTGCACAATGCTCACAACCAGACAAAAACTAGCTACCATACATAAATTAAGCAATGCATGGTGCTATGATCTGGCCTAAAACCAAACTGATTTGGGTTTATTTTATCTTGAATATCATCAAAGAGGAAATTGTAAATAAGACTTCCAAAAATTTTAGAGAAAATACAGGTTTTCAATATTGGTCTTAAGTCAGAGGTAACTTTGGGGTCTTATTTTTCAATATAGGTGATATAATAGCTTGCTTTAAAATACACTGGAAAAATACCATCTACAAAACATTGTTTAAAATTTGCAGTTAGAGGTACACTTAAATACTGGGCACATTTCACAATCAATTTGGTAGGGATATCACCTGGGTATACTGATGTATTTGTGTCAAGATTTTCGAGTTTAAGCTGGGTCTGATGTATTTCAATCACAAGAATGTCACTCACTGCACTGTTGACTGACATATTTTGGAGTGGCAGTTCAATATTGCAAATTAAGCAAAATAATCATTTAAGATATCCTCACTCACTGGGCCACCATTACTATCCAGTAAGAAAAAAACTTTGAAGAGACCTTTCCCAAGAGATCTTGGATACTTTCTGTGGAATTTCTTAGGGTTACAATACAGTAATTTATTTAGCATGTGAGCACCATGCTCCTTTCTTGCTTTACAGATTTCACTAACAACAATGTTTTGAAGTTGCTGAGATTCTTGGAAAAATCCTTCCTTAAAGAGTTTATCATGTTCATTTATTAGGCACAATTTTTTTTTATCCATGATCTACAATTGGATTTGCAATTAACTTTTTTCACTGGAAATGTATCACAGTATAACTGGAAAATTTCTGCTGAAAAGGTTTTTAAATCTGTCAGTATAAAGTCGCAGATATAATGTCGGCTCCTTCTTAAATCCACTGCAAAGAGGGTAATAAATAATACAAAAAAAACCATGCAAGATACTTCTTTTGGGAGGTTTTTGGGTCTGGTCCAGAGCCATAGAACTTTGCTTTTGGAGTTGTTCTCTATTTCAGAAAATGAAAGAATCCAATTTGGGAGGGTAGACCAAAAAAAGCCACTCCTCTACCATGAGATAGAGGGATACCATCTTTGTCTAATTGGAGCTTAAAATGGGAGCCATAATTAGGAATCAAGCAAAAATCTTTGGTGGCAGACCATGTTTTGGTAAGGCAAGCAATACCAATCTGGTTTTTGTCAAGAATAATTTATGATTTTTTTTTTTTTGTCAAGTACTTGTGATTTTTTATGGCACTTGGTATTTACCAAGTGACCTATAGTGATCGCAATATCTGTCTGTCTGTCTGTCGGTCCTGGTTTTGCTAGTTCAGGAACTTCCAGATAAGCTAGGACAATAAAAGTTAGCAGGCATATCATGGACCAGACAAGATTAAATTAGAAATAGTCTCTTCCCTGATTTAACCATCTAGGGGGGAGCAAGCAAACAAGATAGTTAAACAGAATTTTATTCGCCTATAAAACAAATAATTTTTGTTCTTAAGTGCAGCTTGTTGGTTTAGGGGTATGATTCTCGCTTAGGATGCGAGAGGTCTTAGGTTTGAATCCTGGACCACGCCAATTTTTACATGAAGAAGATCCAAAACTAGATACGTGATCAACATAGCAATCACTGAAAGTTGACAGGCATATCATGGACTGGACCAGATTAAATTAGAAACAGTCGCTTCCTCGATTCGACCATCTGGGGGGGAGTGGAAGGGTAGTTAATTTGAAAAAATTAGAAAAATGAGGTATTTTTAACTTCCAAATGGGTTATTGGATCTTATTGAAATTTGATATTTAGAAGGACCTCATGTGTCAGAGCTCATATTTTAGATCCCAACCAGATACAGTGACATTGGGGGGAGTTTAAGGGGGATACAGGAAATCTTGGAAAACACTTAGAGCAGAGAGACTGGGATGAAACTTGGTACAAACATTACAATACCAAACAAGAAAAGATTACAGGAACACTGTATTTTTAAGTTTAGCTTTGTAATAATTGCCAATAAACAAAGAACTGCAAAATCGATATCTCTAGTACCAAGTCTAATTTTAGGTTCCAACCTTGTCTCAAGTGCCATATGAGCTCTTGGCTCTTGTTTTAAGTGGTTTCAGATTTTCCAGGGCTTCCCTCAATTGTCTCTCTATCTTGACAATTACCTATTTTTCTGATATACAGAGCTGTTCAGATTATCTATAAAATTTCTTAGATTGGGAATTTAAATTTAATTGTTTGTTCAATAAGGAGTGTTTTCATGAGAAGGCGCTTGATTACCTTAATCAGGGTATTAAAATTTCATGATAGGAGGCAGTTTCACGTTGCCAAGCATCAACATTTTTATGGCCTTTGATGCACACAAAGTGACTTGATGTGCAATCTCTCTACCTAGTTACTGACATAATAAATGGCTTAGAAATTGATGTCTTATCTAGAATTTTTTGATCTCCTCCTAATTTTGTTGCAGAACCTTTTCCAAAAATACAGTTCAAATACTTACTTATATACTTTGAAATTAACATGTAAATAGTCTTAAGTTAAAAATAGATCTAGACTACTAATTTAGTTACTTATTTTTTAGTGCCTTACCCTGTCAAGACTTTAATCTTACAAGCAGGTTAATGTTTGATTATCACTAGTGTCCAAGTCAGATTTAGTCTATGGATTCAGTTACAGGAACAAATAGACAGGATCCCAGGAAGAAATTTAGCATTTTGTTAGGAAGTTTTAATGCCCATGTTGATAAAAATAGGGATAGATGGTACACTGACCTTGGTAAATTTGGTGTAAGGAAAAAAGCAATGGTTATTAACTTCATTACTGATATTATTCCATTCAATTACTGATATAATTACTTCGAGACTAGGATATTAGGAGCTTCTGTAGTGACAATGATCAAGTAGGGTTCTGAAACACAGGTACTTCATAAAGCAGAGGAAAATGTATTGAATGTTTTCCATAGAAATTACCTATGGTTACTTTCAGGTACCCATGTGACTGATCATATGTCAAATAACAAGTGTACAAGAAATTCTGTTCCACCCCTCTTTTTGAAGCTACAATAAAAGAAAGTTTGAGATTGGTGGGTTGTGTTTTACAGATGGAGGCTGACAGATTGCCAAAGGTTGTTCTATTTTACCATCAGTCTGGGACCAAATGAAAAACAACTCGTCTCTGAATAGAAAAGGGAAGAATGAACGGGCTAAGAAGATGAAGAAAAGGGATTTGAACAGAATTAGAATTTTCCCCTTTAATTTCAGCTGTCAATTCTTAATGTCTTCTTTCATCAAGTGAATGATAAAGAGTCAGGTTTTAGATTATTTTATTTCTGTAAATGTTCTGAATCATCTAGACCAAAATCTCAGGGTTTTCACCTTTTCTTAAATTGGCATGTATACTTACTTTCACATAGGGGGGGGGGGGAATAGTGGACTAAAAAATGCATTCTTTGTACTCTTCCATCTCTCTTTCCACCAGTGCATCTCTAAGGGAGGGATAGACCTGTGTCTGTAGTTGTATTGCTTGTCTAATTTTTAACATAAATTTGCTTTGTTGCTAAGTACTATTTAAATTAGAAATACTATATTCATATTTTTTTTAGGTGGCTATGGCAACAGGACAAGTGTTATTTCAAAGATTTTATTATAGTAAATCATTTGTGCGTCATCCAATGGAAGTGACTGCTATGGGCTGTGTATGCTTAGCCTCTAAAATTGAGGAAGCACCACGAAGAATAAGAGATGTGATTTCTGTTTTTCATCATATCAAGCAAATTCGAGCTGGAAAGTAAGTCTCCTTGTTTTTATTAATAGTTGTATTGCAGAAGTAATGCTTCTGTTTTATTTTATTTCTATGCTGCCAACTTGTTTTGTTGCAAGAAAGTGGTAAGAGTCTAGCCTCTGTAGTTTTTAAGGAAAGTTTGAATTCCAGGCTTTGAAACTGATCATATTATTCTTGCTGGGGCCAAAAAAAGAAAACAATTTCTATAAATGTTTTGTAATTGGAAAGCTCTGCTCTATTGGCATACAGTGAAACTAAGGAGTTCATCAAATGTTTAGTAGTTTACTGACAACCAAATATGATATCAATAAGTATGATTTCAGTGGGATACACATTTATTTTTATATGAGGGTTGATGAAAAAAGGTGCCTTTTAAGTAGTTGTATTTGAATAATGTTATATCTATATAATCTATAGAGTGAGGTGTTTGATTATCTAAGTATCTTCCCTCAAAAATACTAAGTTATAATTGTTTTGTAATTTCTTTGTGTGTCATTCAATTCACCAATTTTCACGCTTATAACCTGCCTTTAAACTACAATGTACCTTTAAACTCTTTAATTAAAGAGGGTCAACCTTACCTTAGGACTACCTATGCCTTCAGAAGCACCCAAGGCATTGAGAAGGAGCTGCCAGCCAACCTCCAGGTTTGCTGCTGCGTTTATTTCTGTCCATTCTCGTGGAACAAAAGTTGAAGGTTGCATGGATCCCTCTGGTTGTCCGGCACAATGTGCTTCTTTGTCTTTTTTTGCTAAACCTCCTAGTGATTGCCAACGCAAAGTGGCTTTTGGGAGTCTGGTCAGCCATGCAGAGGACATGTTTAGACTATCTCCACTGTTGAACATTGATGGCTTTAGTTTTTACAAATTGTTTAATCAAGTTTTCAGATTTCAACTTTGAGGCTTAAACTGATGCGTCCTGTCTCTGTTCTTCAGAATATTATCAAAATTCATTACTAAAGGTAACAGTTACAGACCAGGTCCTTGTTTCACTCCTACCCTTTTACATGGCAGTAACAATCGCCACTATTTTGAACTCCACTCTGCTTTCTTCAATCAAAAGATATAAGCGTGAACACAAGGTGTCTATTCATGAGTAATTTGACCAGAAACTATACTTTTCTTTTTGGAGTTTCGATCAAGTTTGTGGAGATATTCAAGTAGCCATGTATTGAAAGTAGAATCATGCTCCACCTATTGCTTGCTATGGCGCCGTCTCCTTTTTTTGAATAACCTGATGAGTGTGCTGTATTTCCAATCCCATGGTACTTTGTTTGATGTCTAAGTGAAGAGTAACAACCAAGGGAGATGTCTTAATCATCTCAGCAGATATGTGGTTCAACCTGTGTGATTTTCTGTTTTCAGTTTCTTTTTGGAGTTTCGATCAAGTTTGTGGAGATATTCAAGTAGCCATGTATTGAAAGTAGAATCATGCTCCACCTATTGCTTGCTATGGCGCCGTCTCCTTTTTTTGAATAACCTGATGAGTGTGCTGTATTTCCAATCCCATGATACTTTGTTTGATGTCTAAGTGAAGAGTAACAACCAAGGGAGATGTCTTAATCATCTCAGCAGATATGTGGTCCAGCCTGTGTGATTTTCTGTTTTCAGTTTCTTTTTGGAGTTTCGATCAAGCTTGTGGAGATATTCTAGTAGCCATGTATTGAAAGTAGAATCATGCTCCACCTATTGCTTGCTATGGCACCGTCTCCTTTTTTTGAATAACCTGATGAGTGTGCTGTATTTCCAATCCCATGGTACTTTGTTTGATGTCTAAGTGAAGAGTAACAACCAAGGGAGATGTCTTAATCATCTCAGCAGATATGTGGTCCAGCCTGTGTGATTTTCTGTTTTCAGTTTCTTTGCTTAGATCTCAGTGGTAGAAGGTGGATCTATGTTGATTTTCAGAGGGAATATATTGGTATATGCAGTGTCATGGGGTTTTATGGATGCTGCCTGTTCAGTAGATTTTCGAAGTGATTTGCGCATGTTTCACTAACTAACTGCCATCTGCTCTGTTACCAGCATGCCTGACGGATCTCAGCTCTTTTTTTTTTTTTTCTTGATTGTTTCTCTATGGTGTCATCAGTGGTTCTGTACATGCTCTGGAATCTCTTCTTCTTGTTCCTTTTACTGGCAGTGCTTGTCTCTTAAAAGTATTCACCAAATCAATAATCAGTAAAAAAAACTTATTTGTGATCACACAAATAAATGGGTTCCCATCTGGGCTCTTTCGTTTTCCATGTCTGTAAAAATTTAGGAAAGTCGCCAGATTGAACTTCTGCATAAACTATGTATTTTTACCTGGGATATCTAGAAAAAGAATATCACTACATCCCTACAAAATGTGGTCTCCAACTCTATTGTATAGGATAAGCATTTAATGTGTGTAGATAGCAAACATTAGAATAGCAATCATATGTTTGACTGTGTATATTTTATATTGTATTCCTTCTCTCCGTGGTTGTAGGTATGTACATATAGAGAAATCTAAGTATTGGCTTGTGGATCAATTTTTATCTATAAATTGTATTTTGATATTTCTTTTCTGAAGGTCAGACAGTATTTATTTATTGTAAATATGTCTGAACGAAGATATGAGCAAAGTAGTAATTGAGAGGTGTATACCCTAGACTGTTTTGGGAGGAGTCCAAGTCGCCTTCTTTTCTTTTTACGTGGGATGGGGGTATAACAATACAAAACATTTTGTGTTTATCGTTGAATTTAAAAGTGAATATATCTAATGGTATTCTTACATTTATAGAGAGAAGTATCTGAACTCTTTCGGTCTACGCAACTGACAATTGTAGATGCTTTTACTGTTCCAGTGTTTGTCCTTAAAACAGTAGAATATCAACTAACACATGTAGATATTTTTAGGCTTTTCATAGCAACCTCTCAATTTGACAAGTAGTCGCGTATATTATCAGGGAAAAAGCTCATATCTTATATTTTTTCAAGGGATATAAGTCCAGTTATTCTCGACCAAAACTATATTAATCTGAAGAACCAAGTAATAAAGGCAGAAAGAAGGGTGTTGAAGGAACTTGGGTTCTGTGTTCACGTGAAACACCCACACAAGGTATGGTTTGTTTAGTACTTTTTGTTGTTTCTACAAATCGCACAGAAGTAACTGTTTTTGCTTATAAACACTGTTGAATATGTTCTGATTCCGCAGACCAAAACATGTCCCATGCAGTTATGAGCATTTTCACTTTGAACTTACTAGATTGAATGGGAAAGGATAGAAAATGTTGTGTTTGGCACTAGTAACTACAAGAAAAAGAACATCTAGCGATTTTTTGATATTGCTAATTGACATAAGTTTAGCTTATATTTATTGGTCAGAACACTTTCGTTTCTTTTTTTACCGGTAATATGTTTCGATTCGGACATCTGTAATGCCTAAAGTTTCTAAGATATTTATCCATCATAAATATTTTTTTTAAATATCAAAAGTATTTATTTTTATAAGTGTTATTTTAACATGTTAATGTATATTTTTGGCTCCATTTACTAACGTTTTTTGTTTACTTCGGGTGCCCTCAAAGTTTTTCCAGTATCTTTGCTAACAAAAAGAATATGTTCAAAGTGCCTAATTCAGTCACTAATATCTTTTAGACAAACACAAATAATCCTGTCTCAGTTTGTATGGGAAAATTATAGACATTAATAGGAATTTTTTGTAAAGGAAAGAAACATAAATGATAACAGAGCAAATTTTTAAATAGAAAAAAGATGTATTTTTCGGGAAATTCTTCTATTTTGTAGAAGTGCAATCCTATGCCATTCCTTCCATAAATGTTGGTACTTCCTATTGATTTTTTTTTTTACTTTATTTCTCTCTTTTCTGTGTCTGTTTGTATCTTCCTCAGTCCCTCCTCTCTGACTGTGTCTCTCCTTCCCACCCTCTCTAGCTTTTTCTCTTTGAAAGTTCAAATATATTAATTTATTTGGTTAGTAGCCTCTTTATCTAGCTTCTTTTGACAAGATTGCAGCTGGCCCTGAAATAGGGAGTAAAGAAAACGTCTGAGATTGTTGACGTTTAGGTGACAGTGGATCAATTACCTTCAATAATTAGAAGATGCTCATTTTATTTTAATTAAGGTAAACTGATGTTATAGAACACTTTATTCTTTATTATTGTTGTCATTTGCATTTATAAAAAAACATAAAATTCAATAATTTTTCTGAATAAAATCTATTTTACAGATTTATGTCTTCTTTTATAGTTAAATGACATTTCTCGATCATGATTTATAAGCCAATTTCTAAAATTATATTCTTTATTTTTGTCTTCTTCAAGTCAATGAGGCTAGTTGTAGAAACTGCTAGATAATTTCTTTTGTGAAAAGTTAAATTATTTAAAACTATATATTGTGATTATTCAAGTTTTTGAACACGCGATAGTACGACATACGCTTAAGCTTTATATCGAGAATTTTAAAATGATGTAATGCAAATCGATACACTTTAAAAAGGGTTATTTATTTTTTATATTACACTTACACTATACCAATATTTTCTCATATGTTTTACATAGACATTTATTCAGATGTAAACTTTAAAGCTCACTACAGGGACATATGCTCAACAGTTCCTATGGTGGGCACGGAATTGCTTATATTTAGCTATATATTTTTTATGCAATTTTCCATTAAACTTCGTAGATTTTTTCTGATTCATACATACAGTGGCTTAACTATTATACTTACTCAAGTTTGTTGGGTTTATTGCTAATCAAGCATATTGATTGTGTAAACCTGTGTATTATGTAATTTTTAGTTTTCTTTTGTTTCTATTTTTTGTTTTCTCGTCATGTTTTTGTGTTATTTTCTTTGTGTCAAAGTCAACATGTAAGAGGCAGATTTGGGAACGTATGTCTTGGTTTTGAATTCATAATTGACTTGGAAAATGTTTTGTATTCCTGAGATAATAACCTATTACCACTATTTGCAGATCATTATTACGTATCTGCAACAACTTGGTATCCTCGGATCGAAAGAATCCAGGGGCCGAGATAGAGAGCTTCTTCAGCTGGCCTGGTAAGCATCACTTTCATTATTTAAAATTGTGTCATTTTGATGTACCATGTTTGATTTATTGACATAAAATGCATTAGGGAGGGAAGATAAGCTTATCGCCAAGACAAGAATTGATTTTTGCTCGTATGAAATGTTGGAATTGTCATCCCTGTTCATAGTGAAAAGGTTATATATCACTTTCACAGAACAGTAACCTGACACCTTTTTCGTTTCAATTTTTGTACTAGACATAAAATAAGTCTCAAGAAACCTATTGGCTTTAATTTTTGTAACTAGTATTTAGAAAGTACCCCACTGCTTCCAGGGTCTTATTTTGTTTGTAATTTTATATAACTTATAAGTATGTTTAGTTTTTAAAGCAAGATTAGTCTTTATTGACTGGTTGGCATTTATATTAAAAAAAAGAGACATTACTTATGCTGGAACAATGCTAAGAAATTAGGAAATAAAAAGGCTTTTTCTAAATTAGGAGTGAAAACAATTGACATTTTGATGATTCTTAGATTGCAACGACAAAAACACAAAGAGTTGAGATTACTAATTTGAGGATTGCGATATTTTACGCTTCACTTGGTTTTACATGTCTTACAGTTAGTTTTCTCATGGCTAATCAGCTTACTATATTCTTTGGGCGAAGAGTACTAAAGTCATTACTAAGGAATTACCTAGATAAATAACTAAAAACTGTACTTTTCAGTAATATATCGGTTCTCCCCAGCAAAAAGAAGCTCAACCTAATATATTTAAGTTATTAACATAGCACAAGCTAATTCTTTCTTGCAAAAGCCTAGTTAAACGAAATTGTTCAAAAGTGTCAATGTTGAAATATTCAGATAGATTTATTAGTGTCTAGAGACAAGGGGTTATTACCCTGTTCGTCTAATTAAGAAGTCACGTGAAGTCCTAATGCAATTCCTAAATATCAAATTATATGCTTTGTTTTTGTTTTTGCCTTTTAAGAGGCTTAATTATTTGTTGCACGTCTGACACAAGCAAAAGGAAAAAAAAATTATTTCTAAAAAAGCTAACAGTCTCAGGAGGTTTCTTGGCCTTTTTTTATATATATATATATATATATATATATATATATATATATATATATATATATATATATATATATATATATATATATATATATATATATATATATTATATATATATTGCTTTGCTTGACTGTTTAGCTTCGTGTAAATTTTTAAAATATACAACTATTTATCACAACTGATAACTGTGTTCAATAAATTAGTAAGTGGGTTGATTATGGTGCAAACATATGTTTTTGTGTGAAATTACATCTGCGGGGCTGAAGGGGATTTGTTTTCTGGTTCAAATAGCTTAAAAGAGCTACCTACAAAGGCGTCAATTACGGGAGGGGGTAGAAGTATTTGTTTTTCTTCCTCTCCCTCAAGATTTTTTGGTATTTTACCGGGGAATTGAAGAAAATGAAGTGCATCCCTGGGTTTTAAGGATATTTATTGCACTCTCCCCTGTATTTTTTTTTATTAGCGCTACTGGCTTTTGAACAGTATAAAAGTTTTAAAACTTCTGCTTTACCTGAATTTCCAGAGTAGTTAAGCCTGTTCTTGCCAAGTGATCTGCCACAAGATCAAACTTTGAGGGGAAGGGAGGAGGGGCTAAAACGACTAATGACAAATGATCTGATTTTTGTCTGGAGCCTATTTTACTACCTCATAGATTTCTATGTAAGTAAAAGACAAAATCAGATTGGTTTCTGTAAAAGCAATAGACTAGGATAAATCCAGGAAATAGCTCAATTTACGCTGGAAGCTCCCATTCCCCTCTCCCCTGGTGCATTGTGTGAGGTGGACAATTATGATATTTACTGCTTGAATTTGTTAAAATAAACAGGTTGTCTTCAAGCCCTTGAAAGCTGACTTATAATTGGAAAGAAAATTCATGTTTTTTCTGTTTTCAGTTTAATGCTCACAGTTCAAGTCTTGGTTTTTTCTACAATTAACCATGATTTGATGCCCACAACTATTCTATTTTAATTCAAATGAATTTCTCTCCAGTATTAATCTTTTCATCTTATCTAATCTTTGGAAGGAGGACCTTTTCTGGCTCCGTTTTTTATCTCAAGTTTTACCTTAGAAATTCCCCTTTACAAATCCGTTTCCTTTCCCCTTTACAAATCTGTTTCCTTTCCCCTTTGTTTAAGTACATGCACCACTCGTACCTTTTTTTTTGTCGTAGTAGAACTATGTATTGTAAAGGAAATACCGATTTAAATGTTTTAATTAAGAGTATAAATGCTTAGAGTGTGCCCGCATGCACGGGGGATGGAAGGAATAGTCCCTGGAAATGTTCGGATAAAATGTTGGACCGAATTTATTAGACATTTTCACTGAATGAAAATTTCTTTAAATACACTTAATGTCCATCGCATTGGATGATGTGTCCCCAACCACGCATTGCACTTCAGGCCGAAGGCAGGGAGTCGGGGAATCGGTAGCTGCGCCGCGCAGATCATTGGTCAGGGTGCAAAACCCCACTCCACCCTAAATATCCTTGACTTTGGAAGTGTTGGCTTAGTGTGTCCTTGATACATGTTCAAAACAGCGCTGATTGTCTTCGTTCAATACTGTTAAATAACATGCTGAGTACACGGATGTATGTGTTTCTAGGCAGATTTTTAATAGTGCAAAATGGACGAAAAACCGGAATAGCTTTTTTATATAAATTCGTTTGAAAACTGCAAAATTTGCTTTCGAGGCTTATGAACGAAAACTCGTTAAGAATTGTTGTCACACGAACAGAGACAATTAACGACTTGGCGTCCCATGCATTGTTCAATCAAGATTATACCCATCTTGAAAAGGGTATAAACCAGAAACAAAGTCCGAGCTTTCTGAGTAGAAGGGACCATACCCACCACAACTAAAAAGGATGCGACAAAGTCAATCGACGGTGAAAATCGATTACGAATATTTTTGATACTACGGATACCGCGCAACATGAACTCAATCCTAGAGACCTGACAGTCAAGCAGGAATACTGTTATTGTGTCCTAAACCGTTCGATGGAAAAGGCCAGCCCTCTGGAGAGAGAAAAACTGGATTTTTCACCACGAAAAAGCGCCCGTGCATCCTCGATCCAGGATGTTTCGGCTGAATCTAAAGTTCGTGTGCTTCCGCAACCGCATGTAGTTACTGCTGTTTTTGAATTACAAACCCGGTTTTAAAACTTCCTAATCACACATCATATGGCAACAATAATGGAATTCTTATCTTTCTCATTTTCATGTGGGAATGTTATTCTAGGAGAGACAAATTAATTTTAGAAGAAATGTACCAAGTTTGCGTTCTTGTATTATTTACGTATTCAAAAGGTAAATTTCTCTCTTGTTTATTAATATTGGATTCAAGAAAAGCTTTATTCTAAATCTAAATTATTCATGGACAAAGGGACATTTTTATGCTATCTCGTAGACACTGATTACTAAGGAAGTTAGGTCTTTTTTTTTAACTTCATTAATAAAATGCGAGCTAAGGCGTTTTAAAAGTTACTAAAATTTACATTACCGAACACATTACTAAAATTCAACCCTTGGTCGTGTGATTCAACCCTTGGTCGTGTGACAGGAGTTATTCTAATCAAGTTTAAGAGTATACTCGTATCGTGGATCCTTTGAGGGTAAGAGATAGAAATAGCATATATCTATATATATAAAAATAAGTTGTCTGTGTGTGTGTGTGTGTGTGTGTGTGTGTGTGTGTGTGTGTGTGTGTGTGTGTGTGTGTGTGTGTGTGTGTGTGTGTGTGTGTGTGTGTGTGTGTCGAGTGACGTCATGTTTGTGTGTCGACTGACGTCATTATAAGGATTGAGCTGTATACGTCATGAAGTTGTTTGTCGACTGACGTCATGTTTGTCAACTGATAAAAATTACATACCAGGACACCGGGACAAAAATGACGACCGGGACACAGGGAATATAAATGACGACCGGGAACCTCAAAGAGAAATTACAGACTGGGACACCCGGACACAAATCACGACCGGGACACAGGGAATATAAATGACGACCGGGACATAGGGACACAACTACAACGGGGACGCCGGGGGCACAGGCGGGATATATAAATGACGACCGGGACACAGGGAATATAAATGACGACCGGGACACTCAAAGAGAAATTACAAACTGGGATACCGGGACACAAATGACGACCGGGACACAGGGAATATAAATGACGACCGGGACACAGGGACACATCATTAGAATAATGAGGTATAGATCTGAATACGGATTGTTTTTCCCATGGACAATTATATGTTGCATGTTCAAGAGTCAGTAAACCTGACAATCTGTTTATATGCACAGACAATGGGACGGCGAAGAATGTTGTATATTTGCATGTTTTACGTAGTTAAAAACATATATATATATATATATATATATATATATATATATATATATATATATATATATATATATATATTATATATATATATATATATATATATAAATATATATATATATATATATATATATATATATATATATATATATATATATATATATATATATATATATATATATATATATATATATATCTGTATTCACAGGTGGGACATAGGGACACAACTACAATGGCGCGCAACTAATATGGCGCGTAACGACTTACGCGCGCGGGAGGGGTTGGGGGGTGCGAAGCGCCCCACCAACTAGGTGTTGGGGTGGCGCGAAGCGCCACCCCAACAGATATTGACAAACTCGAATTATTTCTGTCACGGTTTTTAACCAATCTGAATATTTGACAAGTTTTTCTTATAGCTTAAGTAAATAACTAAATGTAGAAAATACTCCTGAAAGTTCTGATTCAGTAAAATCCAAATAATTACTGATACTAATTTCTTGAGTTAATTTGAATAGCAATCGAAACAAGGTTCTTCAATAGCTACCTTTTCGTTAGGAATTCTTTATAGATTTCGTGCTAGACGGTGATGAGCTAGTTTTGCTTCCCATTGATGATCATGACTGACAGTTTTTTTCTTAAATTTTTCTTTTTATTTCTTTTTATAAAGTTTTCTGTTCTTTTTACGGCCCGAGCCTTATATCTGCATAGATCTCATTTTTAACAGTATGTTGGGTGCTTTAAAGACTGGGTGGCATGTGTCTTTCTTCAATTCTCAAAGGCAGATGTCATACCTGATCTATTTTGAAAGCTATCTATTCTTAAGTGTTGTCATCCTAATTATTAGGAATTTCGGTGTATATTGTAAATCAATTGGGCTGCAGTGATTTTTTTTATGTAGAATTTACGCGCTAAGCCGCTGGAGAATCGGAGGTATGAGTTTGATATTATTAGTATCGGTGGGAATTTCTTTTCTGGACTAATTTCTAAACAGTTTTTCTTCCTATTTTGTATTTTGAATGCTTGGAAAGATTTCCCTTTGAAATAATAAATAAGTCGAAAAGTTACTGAAAATTAGTATCTTTTCTCCTGATTCAAGATCATCTAATGTGATTTTTTTTTTTTTTTTGATTTGTTAGAATTGGAATCGCCCTCTCAATTAGGTATTTAAATATGGTTTTTTAATTCCTATTTCGTAGTGGGACACATCAAGCATTGAAGTTGTTTGACTTTTTATAACTATATTTCACGTAGACTCACGTAATTTGCACATTAGTGCGATTTACGATGGTCTAAGCAGAAGATGGTGCTAAATTATTCGTCAAGTATTATTAATTTAACCTTGCTTTAACTTGTTAAAAGTTTTAGAGGTAGAGATTATAATATTTTAGTGAATATTAGAGGTTTTAGTTTTTAGGGGTGTGATACATCTTGTTCTTATCCCTTTTCATTGAATGATTTTTTTTTATCGCTTTTTTACACAATTATTTTTAACAAGTGTTGCCTTTATCGTTCTATTACATTTTTCGACTATGTGAAGCATAGATCTATGGACATTTTCTAAGTATGTTAGTTTCATGGACATTGCAAAAGAAACTGCCTTTTGTTCAGTAATTGCAACAGTGTAGATATATTTTTAAATGTTTTGTAATCAACCAGTGTTCTCTAGACTTTGGACTTTGGTTTGACTGAAGTTTGATAAAGTGATTCATACTGGAGATCATGTTGTTTTATTTATTATTTTTTTTTTTAACTCTTAGGCCTTGACCCCTGTATGTTGAATAATTACTAATTTGCCTTTGGTTCTCGCCGTCTAGACTGCCTGGGCGAGGACCGAGGCTGAGTGAATAGACCAGTCGGGCAATAACAACTGGCAATCATCTCTTGGCAACCCTGGACGCAAGACAGCATGAAACGGAGAGACCAATTCCGAAGGAGAAGACCACGAACTCCACTGAAGCTGGCTGAAAACTTTTTATTTCTTCTCTTACTATCTTTCTTATTGGTACGGATTATGCTCTTTCTAGTGGTAAAATTAATGTAAAATGGTCGACTTTTAGCTGAGCTATTTATGAATATTGTGAAATTATGTTGTAATTTTCCTGTATTCTTATTTCCAAAAAGAATATTACAGAAAAAGAACAATAGTGACTATAGTATATACAGAACCTTAAAGAGAAAAATGGAAATAAATGTGAATATGAATTTAAAACTTAGTGAAAAATAAGATGGATATTATTCAGAAGATCATGCAAAGAAGGAGGGATGAAGATACATTACGCATCTCAAATTCTCTGGCTTTTTCAGGTCCTTGTCAAATTGCTCCAAAGGCGAAAAACAACCGTTCACATCCAGGGGACTGGCCAAGGGGTTTAGGGGGCTAACCATTATCGTTTCTTTTTCTTTTCAGGAACTACATGAATGACTCTTTGCGTACGGATGTTTTCCTTCGATACAGCCCAGAAACAATTGCTTGTGCAGTTATCTATCTAGCTGCAAGAGATGTGAAGCAACCTCTTCCCAAAAACCCGTCATGGTACCTGATATATGACTGCAATGAGTCGGACTTGAAAGACATTTGTCTTAGGATTTTGAAACTTTATAAAAGACATAAGGTAATCAATTGCAATTTTCCTATCCTACTTAATAGCCTGATAGACTTGGGATTCTTCTAGTTTCAAAATGCAATCAAAACCTACAATTGTTAATGGTAATTACCAAAAGGGCTGATTCCCATTAGTAGCAAGATACCTCTGTTCATACTTTCTAAAGTAGTATGACTATGAATGCCGGTATAAAACGGAAGAAATATCGTTTCAGGAAAGGTAGAAAATTAAGGAAAGGTAGGAGTTTAAAATTGTGAAACTAGCCTTTGTTTCATTTCCGTTTAGTCCATTGGATCAAAAACGAAATCAAATTTGTATCAACGTTTTATGCGACTGTTAATACTGTCTATTGTCATAACAACGGTGGTGAATCAGTTCCAGGTAGCCACAGGTTTTAGGAGAGTACTTTTTTTGGCATTGGAGATAGCCAACCTTTTTGGTGCTCTTTCAGGAACGGTACTAAAATCTAAAGAACGGGAAAAGACTTCTCCTTTTGTCTTCTGGCCATTTGATGCTGTGACCATAATGGTGCTGGAATTTGAACAATAATAGTTCGTCTGAGCTTTAAAGAACACGCCACAACTTACATTTTCTCCTGGACCCTTGTAATGTTTATCCAAGTGGGTTACAAGGAGCAACGTGCAAAACATTTTTTTTTTTTTGCTACCCACATCCAACACAGAGTTCTACACGGGTTGTGAAGATTATCGATTTGAGAGCCGTGTTCAACACCGACTAATGTCTTCTCAGGAGAAAACATCGGATCTCAGGATCCAATTTTACAATTTTGAGGAACCCGTGCCCAACACGCTTGGAACCCATAGGATGAAAACGTTTTAATGTTTTTCTGGGTAGAACATGGAGAACCTGAAAACGGTTTTGTCGTACCCGCCTAAAACACACTTCCAACTCGCTGCCTGAAAACCCAACTCAAAACATTGGTAGTAATCTCAACTGCTCTTGTGACCAACGAACCAGTTTGAAAGAAATTCTTGTGATTAAAATAACCTGTGAATTAGGATGTTTCTGTGTATATACCCTGTATGTTCATAAGATTTTAGATATAGCTTGAATTAATATGAATTTGGTTTAATTCTTGGAGAAGAGGAAGGTTTTACAAGTACTTAAGAATTTCTATTCTACAACAAATTAACGTAGTATTAAATTACCTGAGACGGATAAGTTGGCGAACGGTCCTCCTCCATTTCAGTCTGTGCTAAAATTTTGCTACAGCCATGTACCAAGGTTCAAGGTTTTATTATTAATATCATATTTACGCAACATATTAAATTCCCGACAGAGAGAAAACTCGACAGATTCGGGAACAAAAATCATTTATCACTTACATTTAAATTAATCGTATCTATTAATATTCCACATATATAAATTTAAACCAAAATATTTAATTTTCTATTTCAAACTACCTTCAAAAATAAAATACAAAACAATAGGTAACTCACCTTTCCAGACTCCTCAACCCACAAAAAAAAGAATTGTATTAATTTTATTCAGATATTCGACAGGAGAAAGGGACTGACTCCCCCCCCCCCGAAACATACCATGCAAAAGAAGCGTACAGATATATGTACAAGCACATACACATGAATATATCAATACACACATACGTATATGTATACATGCGCATACATACTAACAAATTACATATTCATTGGGCATTCCTTAATTTTTAGTGTTGATAGGGGAAGAGACAGATTCAATATAACGTACATACTCGATTGCTTGATTTGTTTGGTAGCGAAACAGGAGATGGAACATATTCTTTCAGTACACGTAATCCCATATTTTGTTGTCTGTGGAGAGGCAGTGAGTCGTTCCTAAATGTATTCGAATGAAAAAGTGGGCAATAATTAAGGTGAGAATGTACTAAGCTAGAATAGACGGACCTTAATGCATTATAAGGTAAAATACAACTTCAGGTGACGCATCATTCCAACATTTCTGCTTAATTTCAACTGAAGATGGCTAATATGGTGCTTGAATGACAGGTTTTCATCAATGATAATTCGTAATTAACGTACAAAGCTAACACGCTCAATACGTACGCTGTTTGAAGCCGCAATTGACTAAAGTCCAGAACAAGAAGTTGATGTCCGAGAGTAAATAATAAATTTTGTCTTCACAGAATTTGCTGTCAGATGATTAGACTTAAAATTGACTTGATTGATTTGACTTGTTTTATTGACAAAATAAAAAACTATACATACACTTATTCCCATACTACCAACATGTCAGAGGTTATGAACGGCCAATACGGGGAAACCACAACAGAATTCTTTCAATTAACCGACCTATATTTTGCCGAAGTATCAGATCATTGGATCCAGAGACACTACATCCTGTATCATCAGCAAACACCATTATAAGTCTGAGATCCTTTGACGAATAACTCAAGTTATTGATATAGATCAAGGAAAGCAAGGGGCCAAGTAAAGATCTTTGAGGGACTCCAAAGTTGTTCGACTGCTACGCTGTTCTTGATATAGAGTCACCAGCGTCAAGGAATTTTGTCTGGTCATGTAAGTACGACATAATTAAAGAGCAGGCTGGTCCTCTTTATCCCATAATGATGCAGTTTGTGTTCCAAAATACGATGGGAAATTGTGTCGAATGCTTTTTTGATGTAAAAAAACAAAGTTGCTGGAATGCTAAAACGTTATGAATAAACTGAGTAGCAACTAAAACCGCGTGTTGGGTAGAATGGTTTCTCCTGCAATCAAATTGTGACTTGAGAAAGAAATTAATCTTCCCTTGAAACGAAACCAGACGATTATATAAACAACGTTCAGTAAGTTTTAAAAAGTCGATAAAATCGAAATTGGACGATAATTATTTGGATCTTATGAATCACCTCCCTTTTGTAACGCGACTATTTAGAGGCTTTAAAGCAATCGGGAAAGTTTCCCTACTTAAAACAAAGGTTGATAATATGAGCTAACCCCTCTGCAGTTTCCTGGATAATCGTCTTCAGCAAATTTGTATTAGACCCATCCGGTCCTTCTGACTTTCCGTTTTTCAAAAGTCTGGATATTACCAATACTTCTGAAGCCAATAAAGGGGAAAGAAATATTGATGGGTCATTCGATGGAGGTAAATACTTCTTGAAATCAGAATCTTCAGCTAACTGCAATACAGCTGTTGCTGCAGAAGTCATTTCACTAATAGTTAGTAAAGTGGTGGTTGAGTATTGTAATCACTTCTTTTTTTTTCCATTCACCGTTGTCTTAGCCGTTACTGTCATTTCTTCGGGGACTTCATTTTGTTTCGTCCGACTCAGACAATCATTAATTAATTTCCATGTCTTTCTTGGCCACCCTTCCGTCTCCAGAAATGCTTGTTTGCAATAACTCTGCTTTGATGTCCGAATTAATTTTGTCAATGTATTTTTATAATTCTTGAAATTTTGCTTCTTTTCTTCAGTTGAAATTGATAAATATTTCTGATACAGCTTATTCTTTACATCTATAGAGTTGAGTATACTTGATGTAATCTAAAGTTTAGTAGGCTGTTTTACTCTTCTGTTTGTTTTACAACGGTAAGGGCACGCCTGGTCAAGCGCATTTTAAAGATTTCTAAAAAACCTCCTCGCAGCCTCATCCGGGTAATCGAACTCATAACAGGGGAAAAAATCGGCGTCTCTCAGTAACTCGTTTAGTTTAGCGGTATCCATAACTCTCACTTTTCACTGTTGCCTGGTAACAGTTGACATAACACCAATAATTATATCACACACCACCATAAAATGATCTGGTGTCGTCTACGACATATATATATACATATATATATATATATATATATATATATATATATATATATATATATATATATATATATATATATATATATATATATATATATATATATATATATATATATATATACTAGCTGTTGGGGTGGCGCTTCGCGCCACCCCAACACCTAGTTGGTGGGGGCGCTTCGCGCCCCCCCCAAGCCCCCCCGCGCGCGTAAGTCGTTACGCGCCATATTAGTTACGCGCCATTGTAGTTGTGTCCCTATGTCCCACCTGTGAATATAGATATATATATATATATATATATATATATATATATATATATACTAGCTGTTGGGGTGGCGCTTCGCGCCACCCCAACACCTAGTTGGTGGGGGCGCTTCGCGCCCCCCCCAAGCCCCCCCGCGCGCGTAAGTCGTTACGCGCCATAATAGTTACGCGCCATTGTAGTTGTGTCCCTATGTCCCACCTGTGAATATAGATATATATATATATATATATGGTTTTAACTACGTAAAACTTGCGAATATACAACATTCTTTGCTGTCCCATTGTCTTTGCATATAAATAGATTGTCAGGTTATCCCCCTGTTTCCCCCGGTGTCCCCGTTGTAGTTGTGTCCCTGTGTCCCGGTCGTCATTTATATTCCCTGTGTCCCGGGTCCCGGTCATCATTTGTATCCCGGTGTCCCGGTCTGTATATACATTCGTTTTTTAGTTTTGTTTTTCTCCTTTATTTTTTTCCTTTTTTTTTCTTTTTTAGCTTATTTAGATTTTTAGATTTTTTAGTTTTTTTTATTAGTTTTTAGTTTTTATTTCTTTTTAGTTTTTTTGTCCCGGTCGTCATTTATATCCCCCTGTTTCCCCCGGTGTCCCCGTTGTAGTTGTGTCCCTGTGTCCCGGTCGTTATTTATATTCCCTGTGTCCCGGTCGTCATTTGTATCCCGGTGTACCGGTCTGTATATACATTCGTTTTTTAGTTTTGTTTTTCTCCTTTATTTTTTTCCTTTTTTTTTCTTTTTTAGTTTATTTAGATTTTTAGATTTTTTAGTTTTTTTATTAGTTTTTAGTTTTTTTTTCTTTTTAGTTTTTTTGTAGTTTTTACCTTCTTTTTAGTTTTGTTAATTTTTTTTTTTACTTGTGTCCTGGTCGTCATTTATACTCCCTGTGTCCCGGTGCTTTGTTGATTGCTAATCGAACATTCCTTTTGTCCTGGTCGCTTTCTCTTTGAGTGTCGTCATTTATTTTTTTCTTTTTTAGTTCTTTTAGTTTTTACCTTTTTTAGTTTTTTTTTAGTTTTTAGTTTTTTTAGTTTTTTACCTTTTTTTAGTTTTTTTAGTTTTTTAGCTTTTTTATTTTTTTTATTAGTTTTTAGTTTTTTTGTAGTTTTTGCCTTTTTTTTTAGTTTTTTGTCCTGGTCGCTTTCTCTTTGAGTGTCGTCATTTATTAGTTTTTTCCTTTTTTTTTTTAGTTTTTTATTGGTTTTTACCTTTATTTTAGCTTATTTTTCAGTTTTTTCCTTTTTTTTAGTTTTTTTTTATTTTTTATTTTTTTTAGTTTTTTACCTTTTTTTAGTTTTTTTAGTTTTTTTAGTTTTTTAGCTTTTTTACTTTTTTTATTAGTTTTTAGTTTTTTTTTGTAGTTTTTGCCTTTTTTTAGTTTTTTCAGTTTTTTTTTTAGTTTTTTATTGGTTTTTACCTTTATAGTTTTTTTAGTTTTTTAGCTTTTTTATTTTTTTTATTAGTTTTTAGTTTTTTTGTAGTTTTTGCCTTTTTTTAGTTTTTTCAGTTTTGACGTCACCTAATCCAGTTTTTTCAGGTGACGTCACCTGACACATCCATCCACACATCCATCCACACATCCACAGACAGACAACTTATTTTTATATATATAGATATATATATATATATATATATATATATATATATATATATATATATATATATATATATATATGTTTTTAACTACGTAAAACTTGCGAATATACAACATTCTTTGCTGTCCCATTGTCTGTGCATATAAATAGATTGTCAGGTTTACCGACTCTTGAACATGCAACATATAATGGTCCATGGGAAGACAATCCGTATTCAGATCTATACCTCATGATTCTAATGATTGCCCTTGAGCTTTGTTGATGGTGATTGCTAATCGACGATTCCCTGTGTCGCCGTCGTCATTTATATATCCCGGTGTGCCCCCCGGTGTCCCGGTCGTCATTTATATTCCATGTGTTCCGGTCGTCATTTATGTCCCGGTGTCCCAGTCTGTGAATTCTCTTTGAGGGTCCCGGGCGTCATTGATATTCCTTGTGTCCCGGTGTCCCGGTCGTCATTCGTGTCCCGGTGTCCCAGTCTGTATATACATTCGTTTTTGAATTGGTCTTTTTTTTAGGTTTTAGTTTTCTGCCTTTTTTTTTAGTTTTTTTTAGTTATACCTCATGGTTCTAATGATTGCCCTTGAGCTTTGTTGATGGTGATTGCTAATCGAACATTCTATGTGTCCCCATCGTCATTTATATATCCCCCTGTGCCCCCCGGCGTCCCCGTTGTAGTTGTGTCCCTGTGTCCCGGTCGTCATTTATATTCCCTGTGTCCCGGTCGTCATTTGTATTCCGGTGTCCCAGTCTGTATATACATTCGTTTTTGAAATGGTAAATGATGAAATAAATTTTTGTATTTTTCCCCTTTTTTTCTTTTTAGTTTTTTTTGGTTTTTACATTTTTTAGTTTTTTTAGTTTTTTTCTTTTTAGTTTTTTTTATTTTTATTTTTTTAGTTTGATTTTTCTCCTTTATTTTTCTTTTTGTTTCCTTTTTTTAGTTGTTTTTTTAGTTTTTTAGCTTTTTTAGTTTTTTTATTAGTTTTTAGTTTGTTTTTTTCTTTTTAGTTTTTTTGTAGTTTTTACCTTTTTTTAGTTTTTTTTTTACTTATGTCCTGGTCGTCATTTATACTCCCTGTGTCCCGGTCGTCATTTGTGATGGTTTGTTGACGGTGTTTTGTTGATGGTGATTGCTAATTGAACATTCCTTGTGTCCCGGTCGTCATTTATATTCCCTATGTGCCGGTGTCCTGGTCGTCATTTGTGTCCCAATGTAATTTCGTAATTTCGTCAGTCGAAAACATGACGTCAGTCGACACAGAAACATGACGTCACCTGACACACAGACAGACAGACAACTTATTTATATATATATATATATATATATATATATATATATATATATATATATATATATATATATATATATATATATATATATATATATATATATATATATATAAACCTAAAACCTAAAAAAACCTAGAAAAAACCTATAAATACTTTATAAAAACTATAAAGAAAAAAACCTAGAAGTCTGACACAAAAGAAACAAATATTGATAAAAGGAGAAATCGCAAGGACAGCAAACACTTGCCAATCCCGGAATTTTTGAACATTAAACAACTACACCCACTTTATGAGGGAAAGAACTTAGTAAAAAAAAATGAAAAAACAGAGATAAATATACAGAAAATTTATCCAAGAAAGAACCAGCGAAGCTTCCGCAGGCGAGGTATTATGTATCTTCACTCAGATGTCGCGGCATTTCACAAATGGAGATGTAACCACACTTATTCATATCAACTTACTGGAACTAATTTATCAAACATATATACACCACTCGTTATCGAGACCGACCCAAGCATACCACTCGTTATTCTTTGCCTGGAACCTTAATTCAGCCCCATTTTGTTGTAGACAAACGAACTTGTAAGTTTTCGATTCCTGATTGTTTTTATTTTCTTTAGAAGTTCAGCTCTTATGGCGTCCAAAGCCGGAGATAGATTAGTACATATTATAATGCACAAACCTTCCAGTTTGCCGACGGATTTCCGACAGTTTTTCCGATACCGAAAATTTATTTTCAATTAGATCTTTCACTTTTCGCTCGAGAGTCTCTCCTGACCGTTCTTTTTCCAGACCGTGCACCACAAGGTTAAGTCGACAATCTTGAACTTCCAGCTATGGAAGCCTCTGATCCACTCGGCCCAGTTCTAGGCTTTGCTCATCCAATTTAATCTCAAGTTCATTAATTGTATCGTCTTTTTGAAAGAGTTGAGTGCATAGCGAATTGATCTCGCTAGTCAGATCACTGGCTGACAAAGGGATTGATCAGAGATCGTAACTGACTAGAATTGTGTCTTTATTTTTGCGGTCAGCTCATTGACAGCTCGGTCGAGCGTTGTAGCAAGAATCATCATGTTTAAAAGCAATAATTTTGCAATATACCGCACGCTAAGTAATTTTTAATGCATGAAACGGATACTTACTCGCATGGGGGGCTTTTAAAGACACCCCCCAAACATCTCATTGTGTAGTTTCATCTTGGCCTAATCTGATCCATCCAGCTTTTCTCTTGCCCCTTTTGAGCTATTTATTAGAACTGTTCTAGGGTAAGGTATATAGAAGGATTCGTATAATGTTGTTCTTGGAGGACTAATAGACCATCCAATTGAATTTTTTCAGTTCATATCTAAACAAGAAATTTCTACAATGGAAGGGAAAACATTGTTTTTTAAAGAATAATTTTATTCGTTTCAATTAGAATCTTCTAAAACTTAGATATTTTTTTTTATAAATTCGGTTTTTATTGTGTACTTGTCATGTTTAGATTTATAAAAAAGAAGAAAAACTAATTTTCTGCAATATACAAAGCGCTCTATTCCAATGTTCATGTCTTCTTTCTGCCATACTGTATGTGTTTATTGAATTAATAGTAAATGTTTTGTTTCAGATTGATCCTGACAGATTAGAAAGAGTTGTCACGAATCTCCAGAAAGCCTATGCCGAGGCTAAACAGAGGTCACGAGGAATGCTTGCTGCCAATTCTAAGCAAGGAACTTCGACAAAAATGAATGGTGAGGGTAGTGGCGAATCTTACAGTCCAATATTGAAAAGAGAGAAGAAAGAAGATGTTTATAAGTAAGTACCATTGTCAAAATTCAGAGAATTAAAAAAAAAAACTAAGGGTTGCTAAGAACGTTGGGGGATTGTTAAGATATAATGATCGTTGCTAAGGACGTTGTTATGATAAGTTGACCATATTTCAGGTCAATACCTTCTTGATGACTGTTTCCTAATAGACTCCGTTCAAAATAGTTCAAAACAGTTCAAAATATGGATGAAACCTTTTTATTGACAGTGAATAGATATAAAATTATTTAACTGGATATATCGAACACATACAGTGTTCATCATCAGCAGTAAAACTCAGCAGTTGAGTTTGTCTTACTAAAGATGATTAAACATCATCAGCAGTTTGTTTTACTGCTGATGATGAACACTGTATACGTGTTCGAAATATCCAGTTAAATAATTTTATATCTATTGACTGTCAACAAAAAGGTTTCATCCCTATTCTGAACTGTTTTACTTACAAAATTTAGGTAATTTCTGATCATGCTTAAGAAATGGGGGACAAATCTGAACTAACAAACAATTGGTGGTGATATGGCCTAGGTGAATTATATTTATCACTGATTATCAACCTCGTTACTGCTACCACACTTTTTATCCGTATTAAAAATAAAAAAATATCTGTTTACCTGCTTGTTCAGCTCACCGTTAACTGTCTTGTCGAATCTGGCATTCGCTGCTCATATTCAACAAAGATTAAATTTCAAAACAGTGGATTGGCAAAATATGCTAATTGAAGGATTGTAATGACGGAAGCGAAAATAATTTATCTCTGTCGTAAGACCGTATCAAGTGAAATTCAGTTAGAAGTAAAATTTTATCCAGATATCAAGAGACTTTATATTGATTTTTAAACGTTAAAAGGGCATCATAGAATTTCTTTTTATTTGAAAACTTGGTCGATGTAATGTTTTAATCATTTTGTCGGTCACAGCCGCTTGAATTGGTCCTGAAAAACTACCCGGGTTTCATGGAAGACCTTTTTTAAGGGAGATAATATCCCTTATTTAAGGAATAAGGATTACCTATGAATTTTTGATAAGCTATTTAATAATTGACCTTTGGTATATCTCATTCATCTAGAACTTAGGCAAGTTGGGATATCAAGTGTATTCCTGTCTACCTCCTTGTTTAACTAAAAATTTAACTTCAACCAAGTTTGAATTAGGTTGTTGTTTTGAATGTTAAAGTACTTTGTTCGAGCTAAATCTCGAAAGCTTGAGTTGAAAAGTGTTCTTTTTGTTACAAAATCGGACGACATTTTATTAAAATGGTATCCACTTTACTGTTATGGTAATGAAACGAAGCTACTTTTATTATCGCGGTGCTTCATGTTATTAATGCATGCAAATTCAAAATAGTGTTAAATTACCTTTTTTATGGGTCTAGTCAGATCTACCTCCAAATGGTTCTAGTCCAAGCTATCTAGAAGCTCATCTAGAGGTGAGCTTCTGATGATGAACTGTTGTTTCCCCTGCTAATTGAATACCGGATGAAGGTGTGTAATTGATGACCCAACCTGTAAATCCTTGTATAAAGGTAATCAGCCATGTTGGGTTGTGATGCATTACTAGCGTCTCCCCAATCTTCCTCAGAAGAATGGTAAAGCTTAGTGTGAAAAAGTGACACAGCTGTCTCGTCAAAGCGCCTCTGAAGCGACTAAAGAGATTTCGCTTGGCTGTTGCAATAGATTGCTAGTCACACAGCGCGGTTTTGCAGGTGCTTGTGTTGAGCCAAATACGTCTTGGCCGCTTTTGTGACCACTAGGTAGGGGAGGGGTTGTCTAAAGGATAAAACAAGCCTAACAGACCACAATTTTTCGAGAGAGGGCTTTTTAGAGCGGTATAGTGGACCGCCACACCCATATACGTCTAGGCATGAGTCCTAGATATTGCCAAAAAACAAGCACAGGCACATTTGACAGTGTGCTGAATTCAGGAGGTGGACAATGGTGGGTTAGTTGAATAAACAGATATATTGCGTTAATATTGGCGTTATTTATTGTTAAGCTATCTTACTTGCTAGCTGTAACGTTTATTGCAGATGGAAACCTTATCTTTTAGTGAATATTATAGCAATTAAACAAGTTCAGCTTGGCCGGATGAAGTGAATATTCCTTGGACTTTGGTAAAAAAAATGATTTGTTCGCCTATTCTATTGGAAGGGTTAAAATTTTTGTTTGGCTCTTATAACAAATTGTAATTGACATCAGCACTGTCGGTTGCCTCTTCTATCTATAAATGAGCTCAATTATCGCAGAAAGGCCACTAGCTACATAAAGGATCATTTAATTTTAGGATTTGGTAATATTTAAAAAAAAATATGCTTTTTTTCTGTTCTCAGAAAAAAAGACAATTTTGAAATTATTTAATAGCTGACATTCAACTACGTCAATCTGCCGAATCATGTTTTTAAAATTTGGTGTATAAATTTTTCTTAGATTAAAAGTTCGTGGAAAATTATTGGAAAAAGAACAACATCCCTATTTTTCTTAGCAAGCTTAGAATCTTTCCCTAGAACAAGTATAGGCAATATCATAATTCGGGCTCGGCGAATGGATAGATCTAAAACTGACGAATCCGATTATATACGTATTTCGTCCTTTTTGCACAATTTAGAGCTACATGATTGTCGTAAAATTGCTTGTTTCAGAGCCAGCATGTACATTCAGCAAAATCTGCTGAAGGAATCGAATTTAAGATAAAAACTTTTTTTTACTGTTTAAGATTCAGGGTATGAACTAACAAATGATTCCAGTCTTTTCTTTTTACCTCTTTTTTTTATTTTTCATGATTAGTATACTATTTCCAGGAATGAGGAACGCTCCTCTAATTTCTTAGTCTGTGGATAATAGTTGTAATGTTCTAGGCGAAGGCGTTCTAGAAGCTTAGACCGAAGAAGACGCAGCTTTTCAAGAGATGAATCCGAATCTCCTCGTCGGGGGCACAAAAAGAGACGCTCGCGGTAACGTATTTGTTTTCACTCGTAGTTTAGCATTTCCAATGTGTACTTTAAAATGAAATTTTGTGGCCATAATAAAATATTGTTGTCATTATTAGTGTTAGGAAGAAGTACCTTTACTGTAATTTTGATGTAAGGAAAAAAAAAAAAAAAAAAAAAAAAAAAACGGAATGCTTGCATGGGGCGATTGTTTGAGGGAAAGTTACTTTAACTTACTAGTTGGCTAAATTTTCATTGCTGGCTCATTCCATATAAGGTGAACCAGTCCACGATATTCATGGTTACGGACATCGATTAATCCATGGTTAGCCATTCAAAGCCAACAGCCCTACCACGTTGAAAATACCCAGTCCCGTTAGGTCCTGGAAGTCTCATAGAGTTGGACCTGGCCAGTACTTTGATGGGTGTCCGGTTGGGAACACCGGGTACTATTGACAATTTCTAGGACATGTTCTTTGGATGATGGATGACAGATTGCTCAAGATAGTTTTTGCCGGCGAACCATTTAGGGCCAAGTGAAAAGAAGTTTGTCCCCAAATGATGTGGGATAACGTCGCAAGGAAATATTTAAAGGAAATAAGAACCTGGGAGGCTTTAAATGTATTGGGATGGAGGTGGGGCGTACGTAGCTGTGTTGACTTCAGGCGGCTTGGTGCTGCATGAGCTATTAGTAGTAGTATAGTTGGTCATTCGACTAACTTTCGGTCACTGTAGTCCATGGTTTGCTCTTTACTTTGGTAACTGTAACCCTGGTGATATCTCGGTGACATCTCTTGATGACAGAAGTACCATCTGTAGTAACCATAAATGATATCTTGAAGAATAATGGATTCTTCAGAAAATCTAGAGCTCACCATAAAAATTACATCATTCGTTATGTATTACAGCAGTTGCGCCAATTATAACTACGCTTGTTAAGGGTTATGGTTGTTAAGGTTGTTATGATGATATCTTTTTGATTGATATCATATGATGCTGATAATGAGATCTAAATTTTGTGTAAAGCTTCACAAATGCTATTGCTAGCGTTTTCTGCCTCTCCAAGGTCGCTAATAGTCAAAATCGTTCCTAGAACAAAAATAATGCTTCCTAGAACCTCTCAAGCATTCAATATTTCTCGCCTTTGTCTGTTTAATTTTTTTTCTATTTTTTACTGAAAAGAAGCAAAGAAGGATAAGTGGAAATTTGTTTTGTGATGCGTATTTGATTTGACCTTTTACTTGTAGACGATTTATTTAATCTATTGGTCGTCGACTATTTTAAGAAGCTATGCTTCTAGTCAGAGATATTATTCCTGGTGAACCTAATTTTTTCAGTGGTTAAATCAATTAAAGTTTCTTTTTTCATAGAATAGCATATAGATAGATAGATATTTATCACAAAACAATAGCCTCTTTGGGCCATGAAAAAAACAAAAAAAAACAACAACAATTGCACACAAAATCATAGCAAATGATTATAACACACATAACAATAACAAAACATACTACGAAACATGACAATTAAATAAACAAAAACACACATTATAAGGCACACAATACCATAAAACTAACTTAATTATATATTATGTTTCACACATAATAGATATGAAGACAGATGGACAATACTTCCAGCATTTTAACTTTTTTTTTTCAGTTGCGTAATTAGTGGGGATTTTTTCACTTGATTTAGTGTACCAATTGTCCTTTATTTTCTTATTTTTGTTTAGCGCTTCCTTAAAATTTTGGCCTCCTATTCTCGTTTTCAGTATATCATTACCTTCTAGCATGTAGAACTCGATGTTTTTCGAGGGATAATCACCAAGTGTAATATTAAGATTCTTGATAAGAACGCTTTTCTCTAAACAGAGAAAGTTGGTACAGGTGCATTAAATTTTCACAGAAATGGACTACATCCTGGTAATATTATTAACAACTCATTGCAGCAAAAATCCACCTAAAAGTTCAAAACTTAGATGTGTGGCCATAATATCGCAAAGCCGTGTTTGTTTCTTGGCCTTGTTTACATTCAGTGTCGCCACTCCGCGAGAGTGGCGACCCAGAGAGAAAAAGAAAGGCTTTGCGATAGATTTGTTTGAACCAAAGCCCCTGGAGTTTTCAGGTTTCAGGGTTAAACAGTAAAAATAAAATTCGGTTGCTTATGCTAATTTTGAAGTCTTTCAGAATCGTACCAAAATAGCCAAAATAACCAAAATCTTCTTATTTATCTCCTTTTTCTCTGGGCCTTTTCGTTACCACTAAATTGATTATGTTGTGCTGTTCTATACAGTTCGATTTATTTCTATGGTACAATAAAAGCTCATATTAAGTGAATCTACTGTTGGTCTTCTAAGTATTAATTCTACTTAAAGGGCCTTGGATTTAAATTCGTACTCTATCTTTCAAATGTTGCGACTAAGTTAAGAGCTGTTGCCTTACCTCAAGTAATCATAAAATTGGTATATATGCTGGTTGTTCATTGGAGGGAAGAGGTGGGGAGGGGGGTGAATTCATGAAACCGAGAGGAACATGGTTTACATTAAAATGCAATCTAGTTTTGAAAAGAAAATCTAAAAATTGGTGTAGAAACTGGTCTCGGAAGAGGGGATAAATTAGACAGACGACGGCGTCCTTCTACGTTATTTTCTTACGTCATCTTTCTTATTATTAAGGCTATTTAAATGCCAAAAGTATGCAACTCTAATGTGAATAAACTTAAAATGTATTTTGTTTTAGGTCCAGTTCTGAGCCTCGACTTTCATCAGACAAGGAGTTATCAAGGAGGCACGGTGATCGTCACCATAAAGAAAAGAAACGTGGGAAAGAAAATGAGAAATCCTATAGCCGGTCGCTCTCACCCTCTGAGAAGAAGTCCCACAAACACAGGTAAAATTAAGCGCTCTTTTGGACCAGAAATATTAACGCCTTCTGGTCACCAAGACCGTTTTTTCTAACTTCAAGTTATTGAAGACTGTCTGAAATAAAAATATCTGAATCAAAGATTAATTAATGAATGATTAAAATTTAATGAAGTTCATCATTTGTTTGATCTTTAAGCTCAAGCCCTCTGATTGTCAGGAAATAATAATAAAATAAGTGAGAAATCGAAAACGTACCAATTAACAACTAAAATTTGGTCAGTTGTCACATTATAAACCATGTCGTGTTTTCCATAGTAGTTTTATTTAATTTTTTCGTTTCATTTATTAAATTTAAAGAAAAACATGTTTTTTTTCATTCAATTTGATGATGTTTTTTTTTTTTTTTTCATTCAATTTTCTCACACTTTCATCTAATATGTTTAAATCATCAGCATAATCTAAGTGCAGGATAGTTTTTCCTCCCCGTTTGATTCCGTGGTCTTCCATTGCCTTTCCTGTGCTCCTTAAGATAAAGTCCATACAAAGGGGGATAGAACACAACTCTGCTTAACTCCTAATTTAATACAAAACCATCTGCTAACCTCATTTCCTACCTTAACCGCAGCAGTATCATTCTCGTACATAGCACTAATCACTCTAATGTATTTGTCTGGTATACTATATTAGGATAATACCTTTGCCAAAGCTTTTCTATCAACAAAATCGAACGCTTGCTCATAATCTATAAAAATGAGGATCAAAGATGTTTGACAATTAAGCACTTCTCAAGTATTAACCTAAGAGTGAAAATTTGGTCGACACATCCTCTACCTTTTCTAAAACCGCATTGTTCACCTCTTAAAACTTTGTCTATAGCATCTCTCAGTCTAAAAAGTATCATATTACTAAGTAATTTGCTATCTACAGAGACCAGACTAATGCCTCGATAATTACGACACTCACTCTTGTCAACTTTCTTATACAGTGGTTTAATTGAGGTTTTTCTAAAATCATTAGGTACTTCCCTTTTTTCAAAAATCATATTCATAATCTTCAGTAGCTTATTTCTAACCTCAGAGTCACCATATTTAAGAAACTTATTTACTACACTATCAGCATCTGGAGCCTTATTATATTTTAATCATTTTAGTACTATTGTTAATTCTTCCTCACAAAACAAATCTTCTTTAAGATCCAAGGTATCACAAACTTTTTCATTTTCCTCTATGTCTTTTCCTGTAACTGTATCTCGGTTTAGCACATTCTCAAAATGCCCCGCCCATCTCTCTTTTACTCTATCCTTATCATTAGTTGTGGCCTCGTTCCTATCTTTCTCTGGGACATGTCTGGATTGACTATTCCCTTGCAATTTATTAACGTGCCAGTGTAATATTTTACTATTATGCCGTCTAGCTGCATCTTCCAGATCCTCGGCAATTTTATCCATGTCCTCCATTTTACACCTCCTTAGTTCATATTTTAATGCTTTCTCCACTTTCTTTAAATTTTAAGATAAAAGCATTTTAATGCTTTCTCCACTTTCTTTAAATTCCTTTTGTTTTCATATGATACGTCACTCAGATAATTCTTGCACAAATCCCTTCTACTCTCTATTAAACATAAAGCTTTTTCACTTATATTCCTACCTGCAGTCTTAACTTTCTTCTCTAAGGCACCATCACCAACTTCACAAATTGTTTTTCTATAATGATTCCATCCATCTTCCACATTGTCAAATTTTAAACTCAAGTTTAGTATTCAACTGTTCGTGGAAAGTTTCTCGCAAATTTTCATCCTGGAGTCTACCAGCATAATAACTGCCCGTGAATTAGTTACCCTTCCGAAATTTCAGCTTTAAATTAACCCTAGACACTGCTATATGATGATCTTTACTTTTAAAATCTATAACAGCACTCCTATTTACCCTAGTGTCTTGTATTGATCCTGCTATTCTTCGGTTTACAATAATATAGTCAATAAGGTTTGATGTCTTACCATCACGTGAATACCATGTCAACTTATGGGCCATTCTATGACCAAACACTGTATTGGTTATAACTAGGTTTTCATACCTATAAAATTGCAAAAGTCTGTAGCCATTACTGTTCTATTTTCCTACGCCAAATTTACCTAGGCTAGGATACCACCTATCCCTATTTCTACCAACCTAGGCGTTAAAATCTCCTAGTTAAAACACCATGTTTCGACCTGGTACCCTGTCTATTTGCTCCTGTAACTGTAAGTAAAATTCATCTGAGTTACTAGTATATCCGTCAGTCGGTTCAACAGGTGTATATACAACTAGCTTTCAGTTTTATAATAAATGTTTGCAAAAATCCAGTTTTTAAAAATAGATTTTATCTGGGTGAAACTGTTTCTTTGGTTTCGTCAGTTTTGAAATATTGTTGTTCAAAAATAAGACATCGGATCTCTAGTTCAATCATTTAACTAATTTCACATTTTGAAATTAAGAGTTCAGGCTTTTTTTCCACTTTCCAATAATAAAAAAAAAAGACTATTCTGCTCATGGCTGCGTTTTGTTTACCAGAATTTGTGCCAGGCCTTCCCCAAATTCCATATTTCCTGTAGTATTTTGAGAAAAGCTGTTGGAACTGCAAAATATTTGTGTTCGGTCAATGGTAAATGCACATATGTGTGTCAAAATAATGCAATTCGTCATCTGAGATGTGAAACGTCATTTGAGTTACTCAGAGACGAGCATAAGTATTTACAAATACTGGTTGTCTCTGGTTTACATGATTTTGGTGCAATTATATACTAATTTACTAATTTACTGTTACCAGTTCGTCTGTTTTTTTAAGACCAATTTAATAAAAGGCTCTTCATTCTGAATTTAAACGTAGTAGTTCGAATTTTTGTGCCTCTGGTTTGGATTCACTTCACTCTGACTACTCTTTAACTTATCGATGTAAATTATGGAAGAAACATGACAATGACTAGACTGTGGATATTTTTTATTTAAGACTAGCTTACCTGTTGCGCGGTGCTGCGATCTTGAAAGAAAGGAAATTCACTCGACGGAAGATCCCCCGTGGACCATTCTCCTAGAAACCCTCCCTCTCCCCGCTGAAAATTCCCCTGACAATGCTCCTTCACTGGGGATTGAGTCCATAAATAGAAAAACACGACGATGCACCCAATCGAACATAGTTGGTAGTTGAGCTCTTTTGGTAAAAGAAGATAGAATAAAGAAAAGCATAATTGATAAAGAGAAGTATCTTAAGAATATATAATCCCAGCTCTTAGAGTAAAATATCAGCCCTAGTGACCATAATTCTTTACCCTACATTTCAGAAAAGATATGTAAATGATTTCTTAGACCACACTGACTAATCACGATAAAACATAAAATCGCGAAGAAAGGATAATAAACAGCCAGTGAAAAAAGTCAGGTGAAAGAGTTACCCTTTCACTGTTACTCAGAAAGGGTCATCCTTATTTGGTTTTGTGTTTTTTTAAGCTTTGGTTTGTTATATTTTTATCAGTTTTATTCTGCACTGAGAACGGTCCAGCGGAGGTCTTGACCAAAATATTTGCATAATTTTTTATTTTTTTCACTAACTGTTTATTGTCCTCGTTTTCTTCCTTTCTTTGCGACTTTATGTTTTATTAGAAAAGATATGCATGTCAAATTCGTCTCAATGTAGAAAATTACCTCCCCCTCCCCGTGAAATAGTTTCTACTCGTTTAAAGTAACGACATTATTTATAAATTTAAAAAGTATGGTTGAATACCAAATTCAGAGAGTTTACTAAAAAGTTAATTTTATTATTTCGGAAGTATGTTGACGACGGAATATCCGTTCATAACCAACTAACCCGTTAATTAAATATCTAGAAAATGTGAATACTTTTACCGGAAATAACTGTCAGTTGTTTGTGTTGAAGGGTCTCCTAATATCATCAACAGGGTTCTGGAGAGGGGGGGGGGCTGGGAAAAAAGGTGTCAAAAGGTTTTATATCTAAAACTTTCGCAAGCATTCACTCAACAACTTCTTAAAGTCTCTTCAGGATTGCATTCAATTAGAATATATATAGATTATCTGAAAAGATTATTATGTGGTAATTACATTTAGTTATTGTTTGAAGCTTCGGAGGTAAATAATGAAGTTACATTATGTGTTGTTTTTATTGTTTTTCGTTGTATGGTATCACTGTTTTTTTATACTTTTGATTTTATTTAAGTTTCTTTTGTCATTTGTGTAAAATCTATATTAATTTATTTATATGTGGTCTTGGGCTCCTTGAAAGAGGCGCGTTATGACATGCTGTGTTTATTTTGTTGCAGCTTTTAGTAATAAAATTTAATCCTAGAAGAAAATCCTATTCTAAAACATCCGGCAGTCGATCGGGCTTGTCATTAAACTCATACACTTGAAAAATTGATTCTGGCATTAGGTTTTGGATAATCCAAAATGGCAACAATTTCTTTTAATTTTCAGTTGTCCTATCATACGTGGTTGAGCTTTCTATTAAGATAATGTAAAGTTAAGAAAAGTGAATGTAGATTAATTCATAATGCTTCTTTTTTTACAGATCTAGACGAGGAAGCTCCAGAAGAAGCAGGAAAGAACGCAGACACCGAGATGAAAGAAAAAGATGAAATTACCAACCTCGTATGATTAAACTAATATGGAACCTACCTAATCTTAGACCTTGTTTTATTTTATTATTACAGTTACTTACTGATTTTTTTAATCCGTTGTTGTTCTCTGAATACTCCACTGACATAATGCTACTCATTGTTACAAAGAGACGATAGAGACTAGGAAAATCGAAATTGAAAAGAAATTGTTGCGTAAAATCCCTGTGTCAATTTCAAATAAGTTGAAAAGTGTTTTGCGAGCATAGATTAATTACCTTGAATGAAGATCAGATAATAAACGGAAGATACTGCCAAAATTTAGCAGTTAAACCGCCAGTTTTTTATTTTTCGCGAAATCCACGGCCCTTGCGTTTCTTCTTCTGTGACGCTCTGCTTCTTTTTGTATATAGAGTGTACAGGCTTGCTATAACTGAGTTCTCTAAACAACAAGTACCTTTGTGTGAAGTATAATGACTTAAAGTATCTTAATCACTTAAGAATGGAAAAACAACAAAACCACAAATTCTTTGGCCTTTCTAGTATGTTCACTATTGGACGCATTTATGAATACTGTCTTCTAAGAAGATATGTTTACAAATATTTGCTTTTGCTTCCTTTTTTTTATAGAATATGCAATTGGTGCATGTACAAATATATGCCCCAACCAGATAATCCACGAAAATTTTCCCTGTCTTTTAAACCTTCAGACATCTTTTCAACTCTTCAATTTATATGCTCCGGTAGTTTTGAAAAATAAAAATATTAAAATTTTACACTTCAGGATAAAAGATGCTTACTGGAATCGTACAAATCTAAATCCTGTCTGTTTTGCGCGCTTCTTTAGATAGGTAAACGACTAAAAGCCTATCATTAAAAATAAAAGAAAGCACTAGCCTTATTTGTGTTCAACATAAAGTAAGTACTTCGACAAGTGTAACATTCAAAATGAAAAATCTTTATTCGGCATAGGCTGCTAGTAGGGTAAAGTACTGCCTCCTTTGGTGCCCGATATACTACTTCTATTGCCACCTCAAAGCAGAGCAAAGTCATTGAGGCTGATTCCTCCTCCATCTCATTATTTAAAGCTTTGCCCACTCGTATCTCCCGTGGATGTTGTTGTTGGTGTAATTTAATGGAGCATCCAGAATTTTTTCTCTATTCTTAAACTTTCTCTCCACACAGTTCGATGACGTCCTAATTTTGGCTTTGCCCCAACTGGATTACCATAAAACAAAATTGAGTCCGCCTATCAGGTGTCATTCATAAAACATTGCTACAAACATGCTAAAGTTTCTTTCCTTATAGACCCAAACAGTTGAATCGAATTATATTCTTCGTATAGCTAATTTAATTTATATACAGTCACTACGTTGGAGGGCTGAGGAATAAACACATGGGTGACATATCCATCAGGGGCACAGCTAAGATTTCTGAAGAATGGGAGATGCAGTATAAGAACGGATGCTTTTGGTATGATAATTTTTCATGTCTTATCGCTCACTTTTTCTTCGTTAAACAGTGGCTGTACCGATCAGGTTGTGACATGTATGTTCAAGATCTTTTTTTTTTTTTTTTTTTTTTCTAAGCTTAAATTTATCCTTAGAGATAATGCTAACAACCCTGCAAAATTGCTTAATGCTGAAATGTTGATGAAATAAAACCTCAGTTGAAGACAAAGCTCCTTAGACGCTAACCTTCCGTGAAGACAAGGGAGAATATTTTTTCCCCTTACCCCGAGCGAAAAAATCAGTATTTTTTGCACTCCCTCCCCCCCCCAAAAAAAAAAAAAACTGAATGTTTCTTCTTCAATCATTCTTCTTAGGGTCTTCAAAATCCAATTTGGAAATTGACTGAAGAAAGCAAAGGAAGTCTTTTCTTTTTATTCTGTTAGCCCAACGTGGTCAGTACAGCTCTCGTTGAGAAATTGGTAAGGGAGTAATCTATACTATTAGGAATTTTATTTTTATGCTAAATGTAATTCGTGTTATTTATCTCTGTATTGGATTTCAGATAGGGGTGGCTTCTCCCTTCCTCGCCCTTCACTTAGATGCAATTTTTAGTGTCAGTTTTCACTTAGAAATGTGCATATCGGTCTAACCAAAAAGGTACCATAACTCTTATCGATTTTTTTTTTGCTGCTGCTGCTAGTTTTCACTTTGTCATAATCAATTGTCGTCATTTTAACCCTCTATTGACTAGTTAGGCTGACATAAAGAAGCTTGGCACTAGCCAATATGATAAGAGGGTGGGGACAATTGATTTTAGTGACCGAGATGAATATTGTGATAATTTATTGGTATTTATAAGGAATTCGGGAGTCAGTTGGAAGGGGGCCTCTTCCCACGCTTCACGCATCTTCTGACATACTTTTATTAACTTTCAAAAGTAAATAAATGTACCTGAGTGTGCTTTATATATTCCAAATCATAAGGCTTACAGGGAGTTTATGGTGACCAAGAACAGTAATACCATCTTCTCAGTCCTCTTGATTAACGTGAAACAACTCCTGATTTTCATGTCACGCAAGCTAAGATAGCCATCTTAGAAATTAACTAGCATAGAATTAACCCAAATGAGCATGGACGCAGCTTTGGTTTTGAGTTTGGAGGGGGGATATAAAGAATCTGCCTACAAAATTGTCCTGTGTACCAACAAATGTGGACACATGAGTGAAATTAAACTAAAAACATTAACTAAATTCCAATTGGAACTTCGGGGGGGATCTCCTCCCCCCCCCCTTAACTGTGCCCCTGCAGATAAATAATCTCTACGAGTCAAGAATGAATCCTTAACCTAAAGCACCAGTGGCATCATTTGAGATGGAATTATGTTAAGACACTGGGAATATGATGGATAGACTATAGGTAAAAAACTAAACGTCGTTGCATGAAAATTAGATTTACATTTTGGAAAAAATAATAGTCTTTGTGTTATTTTGCATAGGAGAGAGAACGTTCAATTTCCTCCGGTTTTTTTTTAGGGTTTTAGTAGTTTTCTACTTTTGTTTTAGCAGAGCACTTTGCAAACTCTCATCTTCGGCGACAATAAAATATCAGGTTTATCACTATCAATGGAATATATCTACGAAGGCTGATCTGAGTTTCTTTTGTATAATAGTAGCATGTGATCATTTTGTTGCTGTGATCAGTAACAAGCATATGAAAGCTCAAATTTTCTACAAGAAAAAAGTGTTGGATCGTTTGGCACCTCTAGGGAGGGAAGGGGGCTGTAACCTCCTCGGTGGTTGTATCTGACCTTAAACATTGGATGTCTAAAAATATCATTTTTGAAAGCTTGATTCTGAATTTAGTCTCCAATCTTCTTTTCATAAGTTGAAATAAGTTTGATAAATAACAAGTATTAAAAGCATATAGCCTATGCATGTCCATACACTGAAACCCAGCGCTGTACTTCTGATGAGCATAAGTGTGACTTGTACAATTAAGCGAGAAAACTTACAAATAAATGATGAAAATTTGTCCAGCCCACGTGGGCTCTGAACTCGAATCCCATTGATGGCATATTTTTATAACCATTTTTTTATCCTTTGAAGCCTTATCCCGCAGATGGCATATTTCTGTGACCGAATTCTCACTTATTTTCTCTTCTTTTTTTCTTGTTTTTCATTCTGTGAAGACACCCATCGGTGTCTTGTTTTTTTATGCAATTTGTCACTTTTTTTTCTTTTTTTTTTCCTACAAAGTTTTATCTCACCAATGACATATTTTTTATAACCAATTCCCACTTCTTCTCTTTTTTTGTGCCTTTTGAAGTTTACCCCCCGCCCCGTCCTGATGATATATTCTTATAACAAATTTCTTGCTTATTCTCTCTTTTTTTTTTCTGTGAAGTCTTATCATACCGATGGTATGTTTTCATAAACAATTTTATGCTTATTTTTTTTCTTTTTTTCATTCTATGAAGTTTTACCCGTCTGCCGCATATTTTTATGACCTGTTTCTCACTTTTTTTTTCTTTTGCTTCTTTTTTTCCTATAGAATTTGGATATTTTTGGAGTTGTTCCCTTTCTATAATTAGTGGTTAATTATGAATAAGCTAGGGTTATCCCCATAAATTTATTTGTTGTTCTTTTTGGCTTCCGCCTTTATAAGTATTTGTAACTTTGTTCTTCTCTTTTTACCAACCCTCAGAATCTTTACTTTGTTCTCCGTACTTGGCTGCAAAAACATTCCTTTGAAGACTATCTACATTTCATCAGATCAGGAAATCGAGTTGAATTTACAGGCATGGCGTCCTAAAGCTGCCGAAGTCAATTTTTTATGATTGTTTTTGTAATTATGTTGTTACACTTTGATTGACAATAAATATTTTTACATTTTCATTGTTTTTGTGCATCCTTAAGCTCAGGCCATTTTGTTTACTATGTATCATCGCGCCATAATGTATATTATGTATAATCGCGTCTCACACTTTAATAATTGTGGGCCAGCAAAAATACATTTTATATAACTTCATGCAGACTTTTAACTGCGGATTGGAATGAGAAAAATGCATACTGTTTAACCTAATATTTTGGCTTTGATTCGGTGTAGGGGAGAGTGGGATTGTTCGAACGAGGGTGAATCTAGACCAGCACTTCTTTACTTACAGCTCCAAGATTCGCCAAAAAATACACTAGACTTACCGTTCTGTATTCTACTTGAGTATGTAGTTTGGTTAACTTTCTTGCATCAATTTCGGAAATATTGAGGAAAAACTTAAAAGCCAAAATAAGTAGTCGCGTGTCTTCTTTCTTCGAGAGTTAATTTGTTCTTTATTGCTGGTCGTATAGCTGTCTCATTGCATGACACGTCTAACTTAGATATTGTTGATTTGGTTGGATTTAAAGTTTTTATGTAACCTGTTGTTGTTGAGGCGCAGATGAGGTTAACTGCAGTTGAAGGTAGCCTACAACTGCTGGTAGCCATTGTTACCTACAGTAGTTTAATGATGAAATTTTTTCGAGCAACCACAATAAAGTGTGTTCGCACTGTATGTGAACCAGCCAAAGTAACTACTTTGCAATTAAACTTCTGTCCGTTCTGTTTTTTGTTGTTTTCTTTTATCCTGCACTTTTTCTAATTTTTCTTCCCGTTTCTAACATTTATTTTTGTGTGCAGAGTTTATTGAAGAAAACAACAACACCGGGCCAAGGAATACGAAGAAGCCCGCTAAAGGAGGAACGCTGAGACGAATTGGAAAAAACTTCGGCATAAACAGATGTAAACTTCTGGATCATGCCAAATAATGCCGTCAACGGAAGAAGCTTCTACAAGCGTCAAAAAGCAGCATGAGCCATTCTCTTTGAATTTCGAGACAAAAGCGAATCATAATAGACAAATTTATGACAATATGAGAAGAAACCTAGCAATTACCTAGAATGTTCGTAGATCCATTAGTAATCTACGAACGAACGACCAAAGAAGCGCAAAATTTTCCCTATTTTGTGCTACTAAGAACAAAATTTTTCATCTTAGGATATTCAGCCTTTTACAAAAACTTTGAAATAAACTGTACTTATTAGACCTCTCAAGGAATTTTTAACAGACTTGGCAACTAAACTTTGCCGTTCGTGGCTGAATAGAGGAATGTATGGCAATATGTTTTATTTGGATCTCTTAGTCCAATTGTGGTTGATACCTGATGTTTTGGTGCTTTAAGTTTAAGCCATTTTAACTTAGGATTTGAATTTATCCTAGTCCTCCTCAAAGAATTGGTAAAAAAAAAGAAGAAGTGGAACTTTAGCGTAAAGAGCGGGGGTCTAAGAAAGGGACAACTATCGTCATAAATGGAATAATATGTGTCTCACATACGGAATTTGTATATATATATTTCCTATGTGCGAAATTCCTGTTCATTTTAATTTTGCTCTTTACTTTCGTTTCAAAAAACTTGTTTTTTGGTTAAACTTTGTTCTTAAAAAATTGGGACAAAAATTCGAACCTTACCTTAAAGAGTGGGGGGTTAAGAAAGGAGCAAGATCTCTTATCTACGGGGTAATCGTTGTACGACCTTGAGAAAATGTGTCCCGTTTTCTTAAAAGCGGGAAAACACACGTAAGATCGAATAATTTCGATGGAAATTATTTCATCAAATTCACCATGTCAGAGAACTTTGTTGTTGAAGTTCGAGGCCCCTATCTACAAAAATGTAAGATTTGTATTTTTTTTTTCGAGAAGGATAACCATGGATCAATATTTATTGGTTCATTTGTTTTTGTTTTTTTTCATAGATTTATAATTTTAAACAGATACCAGATCTCATATGAAACCGTTTGCAATACCTAAGCGGGTTATGAAACAATCTTTGGTGGCGGATACAACTGGGTCGGTAGACATGATAGGGGCTCTAGTGATTATCTCCTTTGAAGAATGCATTGGCGATAACAGTAATTTTTACAGACTAAAGCAAATACACAGGCTTTAGCAAAAATATTTTAAGAGAATAGTAAACCTTCATTCACAAGAGAGGGGAGGAAGATAGTCTGCATGTTTCTTATTTTGATAAATCGCTTTTATATTACTAAACATTGGCGTTATTATTATGTATCTTTGGTATGTAATTTCTCAGGCCAAACGTCGTTCCAATTAAAACAAAAACAAAATGGTAATATTGAAGGGAACTTTTAAGTTATTTAGTAATAAAGTAAAAATACACTTCAGTTTTCTTATACCAATTTGATATAATGACGGTGCATCCTTTTGTCAGTTCTAAGCGTATGATTGTTTTAGAACAATTTCTCATGTTACTGTCCGGTTTTTGTTTGATTCTTAAATAGGAATTTGGCCCAGAAGGTCTTGAAATATTTTTTTTATATATATATATATATGATAAATATCTTATCTTAGTAATTTAATTGGTATGATTAGATAACCAAAGTGAGCGAGAGGTCCTCTGATGCCGCCCGGGTCTTTTCACTGTCAGTTTTTGTAGCAAAGGCAGGATTAATGCACCTTATTTAAATTGGAATTATACAAACACTTTTAAATCATCTTAATCGGAGGTAAAATATGGCTGTAGATCTTTCTGCGATAAATATTTAATTTCTTTCCGGGGAAAAAGATTTAAAAAGTGCTCCATTGACACTCCATTCATTAATCAGCCAATAAAAGTGCTAATAAGAAAAAATTGAGTCTTTTCAGAAACGGTAAACCGGATGAAACTAATAAACTAAGGAAAGCAATTAAAAAGGAAATACGCAAATCTGCCCGATCCTACTCCAAGAACAAGGTCAAAGAATTGTTTACCAATAAACCTAAAAAATTGGTATTCCGAGGTAAAAAAAAAGAAAAAAGTTGTGTGGTAGGAGTTTAGACGAGCTTGATTTCAACCTACCTGAATCCACAGAAGTTACTGTTAATAATCTTAATAAGTTCTTTGCTTCTATCGTCCAGAGCCTTCTGGCATTGTCTTATCAATTACCTATTGATATTCTTCCACCTGCTTTCCCCTCTATATCTCCGTCTCGGATCGAAAGAAAAATTGGGGGAAACTACGAAAAACAAGTGTCTGTCCTTTAGATATCTTGTTTCTTCTTATTAGTGCTTTCAGTGACTTTCTCTCTAAGCCCTTGTCTGTTATTTTCAATGAGATTGCTGAGTCTGGCCAATATCCCAAATTTGGAAACAGGGTTTCATAATCCCTTGAAAAAAAAGACGGTAAACCTAGTTTTGAAGGTGTTTGTCCTATTTCACTCACTCCTATATTCTCTAAACACTATGAAGGATTCCTTGTGGATTGGCTAAAGAAGAAATTCCTACCTTTTACTAACCTGAGACAAGTCGGAAACATCAAATCCACTTCTACTACCCATTATCTTGTTTTTCTTATTGACTAAATTGGAAAAATTCTCGAAAAACCTAATTGCTTGCTATATTTAATTTCGATTGACCTTCAAAAAGCATTTGATATTGTTAAGCACAATATTTTGGTTGAGAAACTTGTAACTGATTTCAATATTGATCCTTTTCTGGCTAAATTGGTTGCCTCCTTTTTATCAAATAGATCACAGATAGTCAAATATCAGAATCATTATTCCAGTCCCCTTCCTGTCCACAATGGAGTAACCCAAGGTACTCTCCTAGGCCCCTCCTTTTTTCTGTTATGATCAATAACCTTGCTAAGGAAAATTTGTGGATGACCTAACGGTTATTAAAAGCTGATACCGAAACTTGGCAAGCAACCCTATGAGTATCCTCAATGATATTGCAGATGACTCTTTGGTCTTGGACATGAGAGTAAACCCCTCTAAATCTATGGTAATGCCAATATGTTTCCTTGCAACCTCAGCCCTTTTCCTCAACCCTATCCCCCCCCCCCAGATATTTATGTGTCCTCCTTTAGATTACTTTGGGTTAAAATTTTCTCTAATTTAAAAGGAGGATATCTACGTTAAAGATATTGTCCATAAAGCTAATGCCTCCGCGTCTCTCCTTAAGCGCTTGATTAAATTTAACGTCTCGCCATCCCATTCTTTACGGATCTATACTTCCTTTGTCCGCCCGCATCTTGAATCTGCATGTCTAGTTTGACATCTTGGCTTCTCTCGTGATGAATCAGAAAAATTGAATCAATTCAAAAAAGAGCCCTGAGAATAATTTTTAAAGAAGCTAAGGTACAATACTCGCTCCTTCTAAATATGGTCAAGCTGGAAACTCTTGAGCACAGGAGAGGGACGTTGTGCCTCCGTTTTGCAAAAAATGCAACAGTAAACCTTCGCACGCAAAGCATTTTCTACAGAAGACACTCCCCATCCAGACACCGTCTCGCACGTATTGTTTCTGAACCCGTTCCCATCTTGTCTCCCATCCGTCGCTTAACCTCCTGGTATGAAAAAAGCCTTTGTCCCCTTCATTACTGATAAAATAAACCGCTAGTTTTCCTTTTTTTTTCTTTGGTACTGGTGATACCCAAGTTTTATGTTCGTTTGATTCTTTTGTTCCCTCCCCTTTTTTATGTTCTCTTTCAAACCTTTTCAACCCTAATTTTATCTCACTCTTTTAGTTTTGTTTTAGTTTTTACCTTTTCAACTTTCTGACATTTTGCTGTTTTTTGTTTTTTGTTTTTTTTTTACTGATCAATGGCTTTGCTTTTCTGATTGTGTTGTTTTTGACATTGTTTAGCCAGTTTTTTATTTGTTGTGCTATTTTCATGATATTTTTTTTTATTTTTTGGCGAAATGTGAATTCGGTTCTTCGTGGCTTGTGATAGTCATTTTTTGAGGTTAAATATCTTACATATCTAACACTGAATCTGATTGCACAAAAAGATAGTGAGCGAGCATTTGTTAATGTTTCATTTCAAAGATTTTATCAATCCGCCATGTCCAAATGTCAAAGTATATAGAATGCGACAAGTCATAGCACAAAAGCTGCCAACTAGTTTTCGGAAATTACTGGAAGGCGCCCAGTCGTACTGAATGCTATACAATGGAACTCTCTCCATAATACAGTAAAGTGTGTTGTAGACATATCTGATGCGGAACAGTTATCCAGTGCCTGTGATGAAGTGAAAATTCCAACGTTAACGCCGGTGGAGAGGGATCTGCTTAAGGAGTATGTGCTTGCTACAAATCCATTGTGCCAAGCCTTAAATTTTTTGCAAGGCGAACAAATTGCTATCTTGGTGCTGTTTTGCCAGTACTTTATGGTTTGGAAACTAAACTAAAAGGACTTCAGAATATCCGTATTCCTAAGCATGGTTTGCCATTAGCAAAGGCCATTTTGGGTGGTTTGCATGAACGCTTCTCGCATGTTTTCTCAATGGCATTGGAAAAGAAAGCCTTCAGTGAACTAGTCATAGCTACTTGCTCTCACCCGAGTTTCAAATTACGATGGTTGACTCCAGCTTTGTAAAGGATAAAAACGAATAATAGACATAGTGAACTTATAAATGAAAAAAGTTACCATGCTTGTCTCCAGTGATGAGCTAACTGAAGGTGCTTAGAAGTCTGGTACAAATGAGAATGGAGTCATTTTCTTTTATAGAAGATGATGATATTATCGGTGATCAAAAAGTAATTATAGACAATAGTCTCAAAGCTGAATATTTCGAATTCCTTCAAGAAAAGAGGACCCTTGATTCTCTGAAATACTATCCGAAAGTCGGAAAGCTGCTTAAGAAATTTAACACAGTTTTCCAACTTTTGGATAGAAAATGAAGCTTGGTTCCATTTTCTTGCATACATCACCAATAAGAATGCTTAATGGAAGACGATGATACTGTAAGTGATCATGAAATAAATATAGACACTAGTTTCAAAGCTGTATTCTTCAAATTTCTTCAAGACAAGAGGAGGACCCTCAATTCTTTGATAGACTACCCAAAACTTGGCAAACTGTTCATTTACCTCATTCCTCTTATCACACCAATGTAAAACATGCTTAATGCGGCGTTCAGACGGGCAACATGAGAAAAAATAATTCTGAAAAAGGTAGAAAAGCCTATCCGACATACCAATTTAATATCATGCTTGTTACGTCCCTTGTCATGTTCACATAATGAAGTCGCTATGAAAGTCTATTTATATTGTTATAATGAATGAGAAGCCAATTTTTTGTGTTTTTGTTTGCTTTGAAAGTTCTAATATGGTTGAAGCTGAGTTGTTGTGGGTGGTCCGTTCTCAGGACGGTATCGACGATTCTTGTTCAGGAGGGGTTTTACCGAAAAAAATTTTTGGGGTGGGATTTCCAAGGGAATACCCTCCTATAAACTTTTTTTAACAGCCTCGAGTATTATTAAGGTATTTTTTAGACGAATTCACAAGTCAGAGAAGCACTTCAGTGAGGGTAGGTCAAACCCGATATCCCCCCCTAGATACAGCTCTGATGATACTAGAATGGGGTTCCCTTTCACTTCTCCACTAGGAATAATGGAACAACTAGTGTCAGTTTCTCTCCTGACGACTTAACCCAACTACTGACCCAGTGCGGGACGGGGACTAACATATCGTGTTCTGAAAGTGGTTTTGCCGAATTGGTTGTTCCAAAATTCCAAGAAGAACGAGTTTGAAAGTTTTAACTATTGTATCTCAGAATCGGAACAACTAGTGTCAGTTTCTCTCCTGACGACTTAACCATATTCTTTACCATGCAAAAAAAAATCCTTCAAGCCCTACACTTCCGTACGTAATTACATATTAAAGTACTAAGTGCTTAAGTACAATTTACTTCGAGTACTTAGTACTGATACTTAATTACAATTTTGGTTGAGTACTTGGTGCTTATACTTAAATAGTTTTTTGGAGTACTTGACCCAACTACTGACCCAGTGCGGGACGGGGACTAACATATCGTGTTCTGAAAGTGATTTTACCGAATCGGTTGTTCCAAAATTCCAAGAAGAACGAGTTGGAAGATTTTAACAATTGTATCTTAGAATCGGATGTAGCTAGAGCGCTGACGTCTTACAGCAATGTCAATTAGACTATTCAAAATATAATTTTTTTTTACACATGAGCGTATCCGAATCCGTTTCTCCAAAATACCAAGAAAAACGAGTTTGAAAATTTTTACAGAATCGGCTGTATCTAAAGCATTGACGTTTTACTACAGTGTCAATTAGACCATCTGCAATAAATTTATTTTTTATACAACATAGCATTTGTAACTCAGTTTCGACAAAAACTGTTATTTTCGGCAAAACCACTCTCAGCAGACATATCAAGTCCACACAAAGCGTTTAAGCCGGCTTAGGACCGGACTTCAAAAAATTCCTGGGACCCCCAGTTGAATGGAGGCTTTGTGTAATCCTTGACTCATCTCAGTGACAACATCGTTTTCAATAATTGACTATGTTCTTCTATCAACAAGCGGTGAAATCCTTCACAGACAATCTCAAGGCTATTACATCCGATCCATTAAATATTTATGCTAAAACTTTTTATGGTATTACGGGGAGACAAATATATTAAATAAACTAGCTAGGACAAGGTTTTTCAGCCGGTTAAAACCCACAAAACAATCCAAACCCCCAAAAGATCTGATAATCAAAATCCTGTGTCGTTTAAAAGGTTATAATTTTTTTGAGGGATGCCATTTCTCAAGGTCATCCTGCAGCGCATTCACACCTTGATCGGTGTGAAGCCTACTGATGTTTACACTTCCTCCATAATGTTGAGGTATAATGAAGAATTTCCTGTACTACCTAGGGATGAAAAGCCAAGCTTTGATTCCTAGAACTCTACCGAACTTACCTTTCTTTTTATCAAAACAGTCATCCAAATAGACTATGAGACAAAATTGGAGTGGATGGATCTGCCTTTAGCAACAAAATAATATTTAATTCCCAAAATTCTATATTTCGTTCTTTTTTTATTAATAAAACTCATTTTGTCTTATTTTCCGAATTCACTCCTTCCTAGTCAAAAGGACATATTTTTTGGATTTTTTCACTCTCTTAAAATTTGCCTGGCGGCAATATTATGGCGTTTGTTGAAGAAGTAGACTAACATGCTTGATATTAATTTATTCCAGCTAAAAACTGGTGTATTGTTCTAAAATGGTTAGATTACAGGTCTGATAAAACAAACGTATATATCCATGTTTCCCATAAAGAAGCTTTGCCAGAGCTTATAGTTTACAGGGTGTCTGTGGCAATGAAAACATTTGGTCAGCTACCCAAAAAGAACCTCGAAAATCTGAGTAGGCCTGGGCCTAATGAATCACTACAACAAAGATTTTGTCCCAGTGTGCTATACCTCTCATCAGAATGAATCACTTTAAAATCCTGAAAGAAAATTAAATAGCCTATTTCTGAATTAAACCTAGTCTACCTACCTTAGACTAGCCTTTTAATGTTATTCCTAAATGTGCTTTACTTTATATGTAATTCCCAAATTAGGAAAAATGGAACTTTCAGTAATGAATTCAGCACCAAAAACATACTCTGGGAAGGTATTGCCAAGCTGCCATGTCAACCCTATTTTGATTTCTAAGTCTTAGAAATTTGCCTACCCTGCTTGACAAGTCTATATGGCACCTTTTTAAATTTTGGGTAAAATTATAGTTAATTGACTTCTTGCTATCTCAGTAAGGGTTTAGGTTAGGAAAATGAAACTTTCAGTAATGAATCTACAGACTAAAGTATGTCTGGGGAAGGTATTTTGAAGCAACTACCTCCACTCCTTCTCCCTCTTGAGGGCCCTGAAATTTGCCTACATGACAGGTCAATACCTATTGAAATTTTGACAAAACAATATTTTACCTTAATTTTCATTTACTAGTTGCTTTTTCTCTGCCTTTAGTTCTGAAAATGCAGTTCCTGTTATTTGATTAGAATTTTGAGCCATATCAATGTTTTTTTTTTCAAAATTTAGGGAATGCATTTACATGACTTTATAAAATGGAATTGAGGAAAGTTATGAAGCTGAAAACAATTTTGTTGTGCTTCAATTAAGCAGAAGATCTATTTTGCAAGGTTTCACTTCTATAATACACATATTTTTAAAGGTCATCAAAGGTCAGGGCCCTCTAGAGGGAGAAGGAGTAGAGGTAGTTGCTTCAAAATACCTTCCTGGGACATACTTTAGTCTGTAGATTCAACCCTGAAAGTTTCATTTTCCTAACCTAAACCCTTTCTGAGATAGCAAGAAGTCAATTAACTAGAATTTTACCAAATTTTGACTAAACAATGTTTTACCATAATTTTCAGTTATCAATTCTTTTTTTTTTGCTGGTTTAATTCAAAAAGTTCAATTCCTGTTATTTGATTAGAATTTAAGCCATATAAAGGTTTTTTTTTCTTCTAAATTTAGGAAATATACAAATCTTTGAACCCTTATAATTTAGTATTAAGCAAAATTGTGAAGCCAAGCCAAAAACAGTTTTCCTGTATTTGATTTAGACAAGATCTGTTTTGCTAGGGTTCACTTTTATAACACACAGATTTTAAATGTCATCAAAGGTCACTGTCTTCTAGAGAGAGAATGAATGGAGGCAGGTACTTCTAAATACCTTCCCATGACATAGACTACTTTAGTAGGCTATGTAGACATGAAAACCCATATTATGCAAACCTTTTGCTCAAATTATATATTTTTTATTCATTCTTACATCCATCATTTGGTCAATGTTGATATTACCTGAATAATTGTTTTGGGTCATGAGACTATTGCTAATAGATGCATTTTGACTTTTTGAACATCTTTTCTCTCTTGCAAAACTACTGCAAACCCACCATTATGGAGTTATTCCAGCCCAAGTATTCTTGTATTTACACATATAGAATTGCAATCATTTTTGTTTTTGTTGATTGGATATTTGAAATCACAAATCTGTAATAGTTTAGAAACAAATTTAGGCTATATATTTGCACATTAGGGGGGTGGGGGTAAAGCATAGCATATTTTAAATCCATAAACTAACCATTGCTGTATTTGATATATGCTATGCTTTACCCCCCCCCCCCCTAATGTGCAAATATATAATAACTACCAAACAATTGTTTTATAAATAATGACCCTAAACAATTGTTCAAGTAATACCAACAATTGGATATTTGCAAATTGGGGCCAGGGGAGGGGTGTGTTGGTAATGTAAAATAAAATGTTTTTATAATTACAATAAGTAGAGTGAGCATTTTTCAAAAAATTGGGCAATAGGACAGAAAAGCAGCTCTTCTGAAAGAAATATGTGTTTAAAAGAAGATTAGGCTGAAACCATTAGGCTCCCTAATTGATGCTCTTTTCAAATATAATATCCAATTAGCTATGCCTAGACTACTAATGCTTTCATTAGGTCAAGAAGAGTGTTTTCCCAATCACAATGAGATACAATACACCAGGAGATGAAAAACATCATGGAAATACATTATTTAGGGCTATGTTTAGGGCCTTTAAGGGAATAAGGTATAGTTAATGGTCTAGAATTAGGACTATCAAGAAGGAGTCATATTAAGTAAACAATTCTTAATTCATGATATACAGAATAATTTTAGCTTACACATTTTGACTACAGCTCCACTATACTTTACCTCCACCCCCCCACCCACCTTAATATGTAAATATATTGCCCAAATTATGTATTTCCCATGGATTCCATCATTGTGTCTCTGTGTCTTCAACCCATGTACCTGTAAATTGAACCAAGTATGGTCAAACAAGAACCATAATGCATGAGTGGCACATGGGAAAATGCATGGGGAATATATGATTCTGACTATATATTTGCACATTACAGGGAGGGGGCTGGGGGAAAGTATAGTGGTGCTATAGTCAAAATGTCTTGGATAATTCTGTATATTATGAAGCAAGAATTGTTTTTTTAACATGTTTCCTTCTCAACAGCCCAAGTTTAAACCTATACCAGGGTAAATTGTCAGACAAGCAAATGTTATGTTTAGAAAGATTATCAATAGAGGAATTTAATGATCCATTTTTTCTATTATAATGTAGGTAAAGGTGTAGAGTAGCAGCTTTCCAAAAAGAGACATGCTAAAACAAAAAGAGAGGCATTTTTAGATTGCTAAGTTTATGTTTTTTTGTTAAAGTTGCATTTGTGATTTATTTGATTAAGATGTTTCCTTATAGAGAGCTGCTTCTCCCCATCTTTACTTTGTTTCCAGCTGAAGAGGTGATCTCCTGTAATCTTGTGAAATTGGGTAGGCCTAGTGTATTCTAATAACAGTTTTTTTTCACCAGTGCTAATGGAAATCTTTGTTTTATTTTTTTGCTATAATTTAAGGTCATGTGTCTTTATATGCTCTTTCCAAATTTACTAATCACTCTCTTTCCAAAATTTTATGTGACCCATTGGTAAAAATTTAGGGGTTGGTCTCTTTTGAAAGAAACATCCTAATAAAATAAGAGGAGTACCCTTAGATTCCTGATTTTACTATTCCTTAATATCATGATCACTTTATTGACAATTTCCTCTCCCCCTGATTATCTAAGAAATAACCCATGGAATATACACAAAACTAAAAGAAAACACAAAAACAATGAACTCTTTACTTTATAATATGTTTCTATTGTTCAGATTATTTATCATTCTGTCCATTGCTATTCACTTTTTAAAATTGTTCCAAATAATATTTATTTCTTTGGACAATTCTATTGTCCTCACTCAGGCAGAACCAAATTTCATTAAGTTGAGAATGCAACCCATTTTAACAAAGAAGAATGATTGAATCATGGGACTTAATACAAGAGGAAAATTTATTATTGACTGGAAATATTTTAAATATATGCTATATTGGATGCAGTATCAGAAAACCAACTATGATATATAGAAAACATAAAACAAGGAATATAATGGTTCTGCTTTTATCTTATTAGCATGTTTCATTCAGAAGAGACACCACTAAATATTTACTGAATCCACAAAGAGACCTTTAAGGTGACATGCTGTCTATTATTATTTGCCACATTATGTTATAACACAACTGCATCCCCCCATCCCTTGATGCCTGTATTGTATTGACAATGCACCCTGACTGGTTCTTGCAGCAGCCCTTGCTGTGGGTTGCTACAGTCAGGTTCAATCTCTGGGTACCACATTACCAAGCTGAGGTTAGACCCACTACACCACCACAACACTTTGATTCTTGAATATAACCCTGGACTGCATACAAAGTGTGCTGATTTAACAATTTTAGTGCCAGGTTCCTTTTTCTGAAATAAACTAAATAAGCACATAGTTCTTATTTCATTATAACCTTAAATTATGCTTGCTAGCAATAGTATGATTGTGTATTTGCTGTTCATTATAAACACTATTTATTAGGTTTTAGAGTTTCTTTCAGGTTTAGTGCATTTCCCCTTCTAATCCCTTGATTGACTGTTATATAGTAGGCAAAAATTTCTAATTTTGATAGTTTACATTGTTTTGTTGTGCTTATTTCTCATCAGTTGTTCACTCATTATGCCTAGTACTGATAGTTGAAAGAAAATAACAACCTTTTTTGTATAGCCTAAGGCTATTTTCAGATACAGGGGGGGGGGGCAGTTACACTGGATGCCTTTTTTGCACAAACTGGAAAAAAATTTTTCACTGTAGTGTTTAGTACAGAAGAAGGTATGCCCTACAATTTTGTTCTGTTTTTTCAAAAAACCAACAAACAAAGAAAAGTCAGTGATGTGTTTTTTTTCTTCACACCAAAACTTTTTTTTTTCAATTTGAGGATGTCATACAGTGGTCAGAGGAAGAATTGTTTTGTCATAGGGTCAGTCAGGATGTTCTGACCAGTCTAGCTTGGGCCTAATCATGTTCAATAACATGACTTTTTCAATACAGAACTGATGGTAGAAAATTGCATTGCTTTCATGCAATATTTGGCTGGAGAAAAAAAAACTATTGAATGTCCTTCAAATTGATAATTTACAGTCTTGATGGCCTAATGGCAGAATTTTTACAATTCAAATTCGTTTAATCACAGCAAACTTATTTTTAGTAAACTATGCAATTTTAATGGTTAATAATGAAAGGAAAGCACAAATAAATTGAAGTATGTTGTCAAAAAATGCAAATAATTCTTTAGGGAAGCTTCAACTTCTACACAGGAACATATATTTGCAAAACTTGTGGTAGTTACAAAAAGGTGTTCTTAGATGAGTATATGAAGGTAAAGACAAGCTCTAGAAATATCTCTCAGGGTTATAATTCTCTGAGTAACATATGGAAACTACCCAGTTAAGACACTTTTCCATGAATCAGGATTGTATTTTTTGAAATTTATTTAACAATGAAATTTTTATTTGAATATCCAAATGTCGTGTGTTGGAAAATCTGGTGTAAATTTTCCTTCTGTCAAGCCATTTGGTAGAACTTTATTAGCCTCAAATGGTAGGATATAAGTTAATTTATGCTTATCTATTTAGCATGGCTATGATCTCCTTTCTTTACCCAATAAATAAAGAAAAAAGAATTATCTCTATACCAATATTGTTTAAAACAGAGCTCCTGGTCATATAAGGCTTACAAAGGCAAGTGCAGGGAAGGAAATTCCCTATGGAATTTCTTGGTGTTGCTCATTGACTTAAAATTAAACTGATTGATACCTACTATTTGTCTTGAATAGGTCATCTAATCTGTTACGTCACTGACAACTACACAAATGGATTCATATAAATAATATTATACATAGAAATCACAGTATTTTGTAATAATGAAAATAAGTTTGATAATTATCTGGGATAAATAGTCCTTCTTAAGAACGTTTTTGGGAGATTTTTTCTTTAGCGTCTCTCCTTCCCCGATTTTTTTTTTCAAACCTTGTGAAATGCAGTTGTACAATTCTACATTCTCTAAAAAATTATCTCTTAAGGGTTTTGAGTTAAGCCCAATATATCAGACAATCATATCTTTTAGTAGAAAATGTTTAAAATTAGAGAGTGGTGGAGGTGATAGGTCCTTTGTGCTTATTAAATGAAATTAATCCATTTCATTCTATCATAAGCATCTTCTTTATTATTGCCTGTCCATTATGAAGCCAAATGACATGAAAAATGAATCAGTGACCATTTTTAACCAGTTTTTACATGTTTTATCAAATTAAGAATTTTCCAGGCAGCAGAAAAAAATCTTATTATTTATTACCTTTCGTTACACTGGAAGGTTTTAGTATGTTTTTTTTGAAGGTTTTCTTTTTACATATACATTTTTTTTTATAAAAAGCTGTTTTAGAAACTGAATTGGTAATTTGCTAAGATACTAAATTATAGTTTTTTAGGCTTCATAATTTTTTTTTTATCCTTCAGGTTTGACCATATTTATAATGATTTATTGTTCTTTTTAGTTTGCAATGACTATAAATTTTCCTGTTGGTGCCCAAAGACTTTTCTTATATTTTTTTTTCAAAGTGTGTGCATATTTAGCGGTATAATTAAAAACCTCAATATTCACTTTTTGTGTGCAAGCCCTAATTTTCATAGCAACTGACTGTTCTATTATTTGCCAAAAAATAACATCTAAATAAAATTTTACAATTGTTAGGTCAAAACTTCTACTAAATCCTAAATTTCTAATACAGAAGTGATGTAAACATAAATAAATTTTGAAATGATCACTGGGAGAATTTATCTAGATGTCATATGTGGGACAGTTTTTACCAGTTTTTATGGAATGCTACAATATATCTTTGTACTTTTTTATATGTTTATGCTTAACACATGCTTATACTTATTCAGTACCTTTCTTATCAGGATGATTTCTCAACTGTTTTTATTTGATGTTTATCTAAGACTCTACTTCTGTGACCATGACTGATGCAGGGCTGGATAGTGATGATGTTGACAGTTTTTATGAATGGGAGGAGGCAGACATGAGTATGACAGAAACTAGTTTCAAGAGGATGACTTTGGAGACAAGCCCTGATAAAAATGTTTTGAATCATGTGAAAGATTTTGAAAAATCTGAAAGATACTCCATAGATTTTGATTGCAATAGATCTCCTTGGGATAGGTTATCTGATTGGATTCAGTGTATTTGTGTTGTCACATTTGATCTAGAGCTTGGTCAAGCTGTGGAGGTATGTATTTTTTCTTTTTTTTACTATGCAAGAAAAAGGAGATATTTGCACACATGGCATAGATTATTTGTGCATATGTGGTGTAGTGTTTCACTCTACATCTTCTGGTCACAACAGAAAAGCTCCATTACTACTGCATCCATACATAAACAATAGAGCAAACAATAGATGCTAAAGTTTCATCAAACAAATCAGTTTATTGCTACCTGAATGATTTGATTTTTCCATTGAGAAGGAAGGTAGCTTTTACAAATCAGAGAATAAGGAAAATTAGGAAAGCAGAAAATTATTTACTTTTGCTCAATCAAATCAATCAATATGACAGGAATAGTCCTAGAATGTCCCAGTCCTAGATAATCTTACAATAGTTCCATAATTCCTAGATTGGACTTTTGAATAATAGACTTTTCTAGATTGAGAGGGGGGGGGGTTAAAGCCTAAATAAGGGGAAAATGAATTTTTAGACCACTATTTTTCCAAGGACAAGGTGTTTTGGACCAATTTCAGGGTGATGTTCTCCCCTGTATCCTTTCTGTGTGTATATGAACATTTTTTTTTAGTTATCAACAATATACTATCAGTTGCTATTATTTTCTGTTAAATTTTCAAGAATACAAGATGTGTATTTTTTACTTGGTCATCTGTTTTTTAAAACCACACAATAGCAAGTATAACTTACCCTAGTGTTGTAAAATTACCGTAAAATAAAATAAAAAAAAGTACTGGGGGAAATTAGTGTTGTAGAGTTGCTGGATAGTCAGATCAGCATTTCTTTTTAAGCATTACTTTCAGCTTCCAGTGAAAAATTTTTAATGATTCTGAATTTCCTGGGCTTAAAAAAGCTAATACCCCTTCATCTAGAGTTTTATCAATTTAATTAAGGCAGGACGGACTCTCAAGGAGTCTTCCTATACATTCCATCTTAAACATTTGGAGTTTGCTTGACGTTCCTGGCTTTTAATAGATAGAAAAAGAATCTGGTGAATATTTTGATCTAATCAAATCTTAAAACTGACAATTATTTTTTTTTTACCATTCCAAAATAATTATGAAACCTATTTTGTGTTTGCATTCTATATTGCTGCACTTGACATTGTTGTTGCAGGGTATAAAAAAATAGAGCCAAAAATATTCTATTCAACAATCATAAACTTATTTCTTTAATATATACTTGCTGGCTGCTGTCCCTTTAAATACTTTACATATTTGTGTTCTGGAGTCGAAAATTCCCCTCAAAAGACTATCAGAGCGCATGAGAATACATGAAACAGACCAAGGGACTAACAACTCAGATTGCTCTTGAGCAATTCAGTGAAGTATTAGTTAGTTGTAACCACTGTTACCAGAAATCGTCAGTGGAAGGTTGCCAGGAAGTATGGAGACGTAGAAACCGTTTATATGAATCCAATTATGCTAGGTGTAAGTAATTGTCATGTGTAATTACTGTCTTATCTGAATAAAAATTCAGATATACAAATATACAAGCAGCACTTAAGCTTAAGATTTTTTTTTTATGGACCCATATAAATAAATAAAGCAAATTGGTCACTTTGCTGCAAACAATTATTTAAATTTTTTTTGTGTAAATAGGTCTGCATGAAGTACAAATTCAAAAACATGTACTTTTTTATTTGTAATTTCCACAAGTTTTTACTGCACCCTGGCAAATAATGATGACCAGACCACAGGCACACATGCAGAGGAGGGGTTTGCTCGCCCCCAAACTTTGCAATATGCAAAGTTTTTTCCCGTGTTTTCCTGGTGTTTCTCACGTAATAGTTGAATCCCCCCAAAAAAATAAAAAATCTCCTCGAATAATAGTTATTTTGCAAATAAGCCTTCCTATTTACTTGCCAAATTACAAAGAATAACAATGCTATATTCGTAATTTTGAGTGAGAAACCCCTCGAGTTCAACCTTCTCATATTTGTTTTGTGGAAGCAGCAAAGAAAACTAATAACTTTGTCTTTGACTGATTTGCTGCATGTGAAAAAGAATTGACTAGGGAGTAAAATGTCTGGACTTCGGCTAGGCCTTAACAGTCTAGTTTATTCCTTCAGTAAGCTTGTGCATAGGGTAATACTTCAACACTTGGACAGTGCCTTATTTTGGACATCCATTTTGTAAAATAAATATTATTTGGAAGTAAAATCACATTTTTCTACATTCAAACCTAAGAGATTTTACCTCAACAGCCTTGCATATTTAAATAGCTATATTCAGCCCTTCTCATATCATGTCCAGGTTATTTTTCATTTATTTACAAAAGCACAGAATACAAGCAAAAAAAGTGGTTTGTATCCCTTTGATGACCAATTAACAAATTAGTTTATCATTATTTATCTGAATATTCTTTTAAAACACCTGCTGAAATACGAAGTCCATTATGCTAGAATAATAATTTCATAAAGCCAGTAACAATTCATTCAGTTGCAATTAGATGAAAGCAAGGCAAAAGCTTAGAAAAGGGTACTGAGACTTCAATTTCTAATTGACAAAGCAAGCTTTGAGATCTGCTCAGCCAAAATAGTCTGGATCTCATAGTGAGGAATCAGGTTTCTATTAATTGAGATAAGTTCTACTTGACAACCTGGTGGACTCATTTCCCGCTGAGGGGATTCAGTAAAGGGATATGCATAAGGAGAGTATTGGGACCTCCAGTTGAAATAGATTCCGTGATGAATGGGCACTGGGACAGGTTTCGAATAGCAGAATTTTGTAAATATTCAAAGATTTTGAAAGAGGAGGGGGGATAAGCTGAGAAAAATTGGATCCCATATTCTGGATTTGAATGAATATGTTAATTTGTAGAAATCCAACAAAATTGTAACAAATTACAACAAAATTGTAATTTGTAGAAATCCAAGTTTAGGATGACAGCGACACTTACTTCCAGCAAGTCTCTTTAGAATACAAAGTCTCTGAATAATCAAAGATTTCATAAAATGTGGAATTTCACATTTTGGAATTTTTTCATAAAATGAAATAAAGATTTCATAAAATAATAATATGTTTATGCCACTTCATTTTAAAATCCATAAATAAGCCAAGTAACTTCACAGAATTGCAATATGGGATCTCCCTTGAGAAAAGTTTTAGTGGATTAGGAGGATCTATAGCACCATTAGTAAATATAATGGCTTTAGTTTTACTGTTTGAGATTGGGAAGCCAAAAGCTAAAGAGAATGTCTGAACTAATCTTATATCCTGTTGAATAAAAATTTGAAGAAGGCCAATATCCCTTCCAGACTTCCAAATAATCAAATCATGTGCATAAAGGCCAAATGATGCATGAGATACTTGAAATTCAGAAACATACAAGTTGAATAGAAGAGGACTCAATATTGAACCTTGAGGAAGACCTCTCTTAATAGAACTTAACTCACCTCTAGACTGATTTACTTGAACATAAAAACATCTATCAGTGAGAAAGGACTTTATAAAAGTTATGAAAGAGTAAGGGAAGTCAAGATTAATTAAAAGTTCCAGTGATTTATTGTGAACTACGTTGCCATAGGCATCTGACCAGTCAAACAGCCAGTGTGACACGTCTTATTTTAAGAGAGTTATAAACATCAATTTCTAGCCAGGTAATATTGTCTAAAGTGCTATGTCCTTTTCTGAAACTTGTGTGTTCACTAGGAAAGAGATTGTTGACTTCAGCAAATCACTCAATTCTTGATAAGACAAGGCTTTCCAGAACTTAATTAAAGGCAGGTAATACCGATATAGGAAGGTATGACTTGGAATTACCTGAGCAATCTTCCAAGCATCTGGGAACTTTTGGCTTGACCAAATAAGTTTATAAAGACTTAAGAGGGCAGTACGAACCACCTTTGGGGACTCAAAAATCCACTTCATATAAATACCATTATGACCTGAGGAAGACTTGATATTAAGAGAGTCAAGTGCTACACTGGAATTCATCTTGGGAAAGAGGTTTCATCAGGGCGCCTTTGTATAAACAGGTAAGAGGCAGAGTGCAAAAAGGAGGTCAGGTGGAATGAAAATCTGAGCAGTCATTCTTATAGATATTAGTAAATATATCTACTTTCTTTTTATCTGAGACAATTGGATAACCATCCTGAATGACATCATATCTATGGTCATCCTTAGACTACTTCCCACTATTTAGTTGGCTAATGAAATTTTGAACATTCAAAATTGGTATTCTAAAGCTGATACTTGAGCTTAAATTCAACCATGTACCCTCTTTAGTTTTTCTACAAACTAGTTTCACCTTAGCACATGATTCCTTATAAGAGATTTGACTGAGATGGTTGGGACTTTTGGAACAATTTACAAGCCTTTCTTTTTGCCTGAACTGCAACCCTACACTCGTCATTCCACTAGTTCTTGGGCCTTTTGGAGCCATTGTAAAAATGCAACTTGGTCATTAGTATTGCCAATGTAGCTGACTGCAACAGCATTGAACTATGCAGGTTTTCTGGAATTCAAATATTAGCTTTAACTTAAACTTTTTTACAGAATCATAATTCTAGTTTATTAGAAATAGGTAATTATCGATTGTGTCTTAAGAATAGAGAAACTCATCAGCATGGTGGATTGGGTGCTTACATTAGAAAAGACTTGCTAGTTATAGAAAGAGATGATTTAAGGGTTAATAGAGAAATGGTATTTGAGAGCTTGGTATTAGAGGTTTGCAAGGAATCCAAGGTGTTTTATTTGGTTGTTGTTTATAGACCTCCGTCGAGTAATATTAATGAATTTTTTATGTTACTAGAAAAACAGTTGGACATGATTAGGAGTAGAAACTTACCTATATTTGTGTGTGGTGATTTCAATATTGACCTAATGAATTTGTTTATTAATCCAGAAGTTAGCCAGTTTTTAAATATTATGCTGAGTTATGGGTTGAAGCCTTCGATTACAGTCCCAACTAGGGTTACTATGAATTCAGCATCGTTGATTGATAATATTTTTGCTAATGTCAGTTACCATAATGCAAGTGTGATAATAAATGAAGTATCTGACCATTTTGGGATATTTTTAAGTGTTCAAATTTTTTTTTAAGATACTAAGCCTAACACAAATTCACAAAATAGATATAAAAAAGTGATCATTGATAATAATGTGCTCATTCTTTATAAAGTAATGTTAGAGAAATGCAATTTTGAATTTTTAAATAGTGATGAACTAGATATTAATGCTAAGTTTCAAAATTGGTATTCAATTATAAATAGTTTATTGGTTGATTGTAGTACTTGTAAAAATGTAACCCATCGTAGAGAAACTCCAAAGAAACCATGGATCACCCGAGCTCTTTTAAAGGCTATTATTAGAAGAAGATATTTCTTCAAAATGTGTGCGGCTAGTAATAGTGTAAGTGATAAAACAGAATACAAGATTTATAGTAACCAGTTAAATACACTACTTCGTAAAGCCAAAGCTGATTACTATCGTAATAAATTTAAATCTTGTGAAGGTAACCCTAGAAAAACATGGCAAATTATAAAATCCGTCGTAAGTCCTGATAATGATGGTATGTTTCCTGACGGTATACATAATGACAGTACAGTTGCTGATAGAATGTGCCGTCATTTTGCTAATGTGGGGAAGGATTTTGTCTGAAGTATAGTTATTTCTGAGCATGAAGGTAGTTTTAAGAAATATTTGTCGAATGCAAGTGATGTTTCAGCATATTTGAAGCCAATCAATGCTTCTGAGCTTTCTGAAACATTGAAAAATAAAAAATTGGAGCTTCAGGCTCTGATTTTGTAACAGTCAAAACTTTAAAATATATTTACCCTGTTATTTCCGGTCATTTAGTGTATTTATTTAATGAATGTTTAAGGACTGGAGTGTTTCCAAGTTGTCTTAAAATTGCAAAAGTTATTCCTGTCTATAAAGGTGGAGATAAAAATGTACTAGGAAATTATAGGCCCATTTCTTTATTACCAGTAGTATCCAGATTGTTTGAGAAATTAACAGTTAAAAGAATGGTTGAATTTTTGGAGAATAAGTCATTTTTTAATCCAAATCAATTTGGTTTTCGGAGGGGTCTATCTACTGAGCATGCTGTTTTATTTTTGACAACTTTTGTGAGTGATGCGTTGGATAATGGTATGAAAGTCGCTTCTGTTTTTCTTGATATTGTAAAAGCTTTTGACTGCGTTGACCATTTTATACTCATTGCCAAATTAGAAAATTACGGTTTTAGAGGACCATTTCTTGAATTACTGTCCTCGTTTTTAAAAGAAAGAACTCAATATGTACAACTAGGGGATAATGTTTCTTCAGTCAGTAGTGTTAAATTTGGAGTACCTCAAGGATCTGTTCTTGGTCCCCTGTTATTTCTAATTTTTATAAATGATTTATGTAGAGCTTTTAATATGATTTCGTATGATCTTGACATAGGATGTGACGGGGAAAAAGTAATTGTCCCCAGCTTTGCGGATGACACTCATATAACTGTGGCTGCACAAATAGGAATTCAGCTGTTGAGTCGTATTAGTTCTTGTCTGGAGTTTGTACAAAAGTGGATGAAGCTTAATAAGTTAAATTTGAATTATAGTAAATCTTGCTTTTTATTGTATGGTAGGAGCTCAAATTATTACCCTTGGATAGATAGACTTAATATTGCTGAAATGAGTATTTTAAGAATAAATTGTACAAAATATCTAGGAGTATTAATTGATGAATGTCTTAGTTTTAAAGAACATATAGATTATATTAGTCTTAAACTCGCTAGGAATGTTGGCATTTTAAGAAAGTTGAAGTACATTTTCCCAAGAGATATTTTAAGAACACTATATTATTCCCTAATTCATCCTTATCTGCTATATTGTTGTAATGTTTGAGGTAGTACATTTCCTTCTTATCTCCATCATATTCGAGTTTTGCAGAATAAAGCGCTTCGTGTGTTATGTGGTGTAGGTTTTAAAGACTCGGTACAAAAGAGGTATATAGATTGCAAAATCTTGCCTTTAGCAGGACTTATTACTTTTTATCGAAGCCTGTTTATGTATAAATATTTTCAAAATTGTTCACCAATATGTTTTAAAAGTATGTTTGAATTAGGAAGTGATATTCATACACATTCTACGAGACAGTCCGATATAATTCGTCGTCCACTTGCTATTACCCGTAGATCTCAATTTTCTATTCGGCATCTAGGACCCCATGCATGGAATTGTTTACCTACGACTTTGAGAAACATGGATAATTTTCTTGAATTTCGGCGGGAATTAAAGCTATTTTGTCTTAATATTTATGGTTTTGATTGTTGGGTGGACCTCAAGTGGAGCCAAGACGTTGGTTTTGTTCTAGGCGATACTGGTCAAGTGGTTTTAGTTTCTTTTTGTTTTGTCTTTTTTGAAGTGTAATTCCGTGACGATTGAATTGCAGGCTAATTGAATTTTTTTCTTCTTCTTTTCTTTTCTTTTTCTTTTCTTTTCTTTTTTTTTCTTCTTCTTTTCGTATTGTTTTTATTTGTATGTGTATTGGGGTTGTAAGCCCAAACAAGCTTTGCTTCGGGCCATTTGCTTGTTTTGTTTTGTTATTTATATTAATAAACCCATCTTTCTCTCTCTCTCTCTCTCTCTCAAAAAAAGTTAGACCCAATGGCAATAATATCAGAATTGGAAGAAACAAAGGAAAAGTTCACGAAAAAGGGACCAATTGCCTTTCGAGTTATTAAATGTAGGTATGTGGAATTTGGGAGGATAGTATAAATCTCGAAATGATGTAAGAATTGTAGAATGATCAGATTGCAGAGACGAGACTTTTACTATGTGAATTAGATAATAATATGAAGAAGGACCCAGAAGTAAATCTATAGCTGTTAGATGAAATGTTATACCTGGTCTGGAAGTTAAATGGAGTGAAAATCAAAGTGTCTGGAAAATTTGACAAAATGTACTCTACTCCTCTTCCTGCTTTGTTGCTACCAGCTGATTGTTCCCAGAGAAGGCTATGGGCATTAAAATCACCAAAAATAACGGTATTATTAACTGATAGTTCTGATTCCAAGACCCTTTGGATGTCTTTGCTCCCACATGGGCTATACAGTGATTTTATGGCAAGATGATCACCATTATCTAGGGTAATTGTTATACCTACATTATCAATTCCATCCCTGTTTATAATTAAAGGCTGTGGGGAATGTTTGATTGAATCATGAAAAAAAAATGGCAACACCCCTCCCCTTTCTATTATTTGATCTGTCTTTCCTATAGCACTTGTACCCAGGCATTTTGATTTTCTTGAACTGATGAAGATTAGTCTCTTGTAGACAAATAATCCCAATTCTATTATCATTTACACATTGGATAAGATCAGCAAATTTATTTGAACTTATAGAAACACAATTCCATTGTAGGATCTTCAGCTTAGCTAACATAGGAAAAGTTGAATAGGTGACATGCATGATACTTTGGGAGAATTGATGATACTTCTGTTCCTATCTCCTATTTGATCAGGGCTCTCTTGTTCAATTTTAATTAAAATCGAATAGTTGTGGGCATCAAGCCATAGCCAATTGTAGAAAAAGACAAGACAGATAGCCCGATTGAGGAAGAGGCAAATCTGGCATTAACCATCTTATTAGGATTGTAAAAAATGATGTTAGTTCATTTGTTAATAGATATGTCTATCTATTATCCGTCCATGCATCATTCCTAGGGCAGAAGAACTAAGGTAGATAGTCATAGAACCTGTTCACGAGCAATTCCATCCTAAACCAGGCAGAGTATATTCTTTGATCATTTTAGGGTTGTTATTTCTAAAAGCAAGTGCAGTAGTAACTTACTACTAGTGATTAAACGAAAATTATTTGATGGGGAAAAGAGATCCACTTGCTATCCCAAATCGTCGTTTTTGTATTGTACAGAGAATTGCTAATCAAGGAAAAAGATAAAAAAAATCTAACAAATAACACCTTCGAAAATGTGTTTAGCTTCTGAATTATTTATATTATTCTTTCGATTTTTTTCTTACATAATCATTTCCTAGCAAACTCTACTTGAAATTACCAATTTTCATTTCTAGAAAAGCAAAATGAAAAGATTTTTACTGTATACAATTCAGATTTTGCATGTTACTTTTTTCTTGCTTGACAAAGTACTTTTGCATTAAATGAAATAACAATGTGTAGTATCACTGTTTTAACTTTTATCATGAATTATTGTGCTAGTCTAATGAGTATTTTATGTGCTTAAACTGTCGTCAAAATGGGGACAAGGTGGCCAATTTATGAAAATAGAAGTGGATATTGATTTTAATTTTTTTTTAAAATTGTAGATGGAGGAAAATGCAGCTTTCAAAAACTAGGAGAGAGGAAACTTATTTATTTTTTCAGTGAAAAATAACCCAAAATCATAACGTTTCAAACCTAAGGGTCCCATACCCGACTGACACTCCTGAGTATGTAAATGTTCAAAAATTCACAAATTTTGAAAGAGCAGTAGTTTGAAAATTTGTAGTTTTATCCCTAAATAATATATTTAGATTATCATAACAGTTTTTTTTTATGAAACTTGAAGGGAAAAGTAAACACAATTCCTAGATACATGATTGACATAACCGGAACGGATCCGCTCTCTTTGGGATAGTTGGGGGGGGGGGTAATTCTGAAAAATTAGAAAAAATGAGGTACTTTTAACTTACGAACGGGCGATCGGATCTCAATGAAATTTTTTATTTAGAAGGATATCGTGTCTCAAAGCTCTTATTTTAAATCCCGACCGGACCTGGTGACATTGGGGGAGTTTGGGGTGGGGGAACCTAAAATCATGGAAAACGCTTAAATTTGAGGGATCGGGATGAAACTTGGTGGGAAAAATAAGCGGAAGTCTTAGATACGTGATTTACATAATTGGAACGGATCCGCTCTATTGGGGGGGGGGGGGTTAATTATGAAAAATTAGAAAAAATGACGTATTTTTAACTTACGAAGGTGTGATCGGATCTTCATGAAACTTCATATTTAGAAGGACCGCGTAACTCAGATCTCTTATTTTAAATCTCATCCGGATCCAGCGTCATTTGGGGGGGGGGGTGTTGGGGGGACCAGAAATCTTAGAAAATACTTAAAGCGGAGAGATCAAGATGGAACTGGATGGGAAGAATAAAAACCTGTCTAAGATACGTGAATGACATAACCGGACCGGATATGCTCTCTTTGGTAGAGCTGGGGGGGGGATTTGGAAAAATGAGGTATTTGTAACTTACGAAAGGGTGACCAGATCTTAAATGAAATTTGATATTTAGAATGATCTTGTGCTTTAAGCTTTAATTTTAAATTCCGACCAGATCCTGTGACATTGGGGGGAGTTGGAGGGGGAAACCGGAATTCTTGGAAAACGTAAAAATTGGAGTATTTTTATCTTACAAATAGGTGATCGGATCTTAATGAAATCTGATATTTAGAAGGAATTCATGTCTCAGAGCTCTTATTTCAAATCTCGACCAGATCTTTTGACATTGGGGGGAGTTGGAGGGGGAAATCTTGGAAAACACTTGGAGTGGAGGAATCAGGATGAAGCTTGGTGTAAAGAATAAGCAAATGTCCTTGTTACGTGATTGACGTAACCGTACTGGATTCGCTCTTTTTGGGGGAGTTGGGGGAGGGGTTCAGTGATTTGGCGAGTTTGGTGCTTCTGGACGTGCTAGGACGATGAAAATTGGTAGGCGTGTCAGGGAGCTGCACAAATTGACTTGATAAAGTTGTTTTCCCAGATTCGACCATCTGGGGGGTTAAAGGGAGAGGAAAAACTAGAAAAAATGAGGTATTTATAACTTTCGAGCGGGTGATCGGGTCTTAATGAATTTTGATATTTAGAAGGATATCGTGGCTCAGAGCTCTTATTTTAAATCCTAACCGGCATTAAGCCTCTGATTTTCCTTTTAAATCAATCTATTGATTCTTAGAATTTTGTTAGAGCTCATACCATATTAGCTCTTGGCTCTTAGCTCTTCTTGCCTCGTCACAAGTGTCATATGAGCGCTTAGCTCTTGTTTTTTTTTAATAATGCTAGAAAATCCTGCGCCCCCTTCATGAAAATTCTTTTACCTCATGATAAATTCCTCCATGGAAAGATCCTCCCATGTAACCCAACGCGAAAAAGTCCCCCCTAAAAGCGTCTGTTTACTTCATAATAACTATTACTATATGTAAACAATGGCCAAAGTTTGTAACTTGCAGCCCCTCCCCTGGGGACTGTGGGGGAGTAAGTCGTCCCCAAAGACTTAGTTATTAGGTTTTCGACTAAGCTGAAAAGAATGTTTATCTCAAAATTTTGATCTGGTGATTTTGGGGAAAAATGTGCGTCGAAGGGGGCCTAGGTGCCCTGTAATTTTTTGGTCACTTAAAAAGGGCACTAGAAATTTTAATTTTAGTTAGAATGAGCCCTCTCGTGACATTTTAGGGCAACTGTGTCGATACTATCACCCCTAAAAAAAGACAAGCATCTGTGATCTTCCTTCTGGCAAAAAATACAAAATTCCACATTTTTGTAGATAAGAGCTTGATACAGTAGGGTTTACTGATACGTTGAATCTGATGTTGTGATTTTTGTTAAGATGCCATCACTTTTAGGGGGCGTTATCCCCTATTTTCTAAAATAAGGCCACTTTTCTCAGGCTCGTAACTTTTTATGGGTAAAACTAAACTTGATGGAACTTATAAATATATAAAATCAGCATTAAAGTTTGATTCTTTTAATGCAACTATTGGCATCAAAATTTCGTTTTTAGAGTTTCGGTTATTATTGAGCCGGGTCGCTCCTTACTACGGTTCGTGAACCTCATGTTAATATATGGGCCATTTGATGACCAAGTACTGTATTGCTTACAACTAGATGTTATACCTACAGAATTGCAGCAGTCTGTAACAATTACTGTTTTCTTTCTCTAAATCAAATCTACATAGGCTAGGATATTATTGAACTCAGGCTTCGAACACAATTTATCAACTCCTCAACTATCCTACGTTTCATGGTTTTAAGAGGACATTTCAGTATACGTCAATTCTTTGGTTTGTAATGTCAGATTATTTCCAAGCTCAGACAGTCTGTTCCAATCAATAATAATGTCAATCGACGTTTAAAATCTCATAGATAAAAAATGAAGCAGCGTTTTCTCTCTTTTAAAGGACCATTGTAGTGACTTAATAGCGGCAATTTAATCAATGTCTGTGCGTCTTTTCTTTGTGCGTAGAATACAATTTTGAGCCTTTAAGGTCTATATTGGACCTACTATTTGTCTCGTAAAATTAGGTGCAAAACTCGTTCAAAGGCATATTTTTTTTTTGTTAGTAGAAACCTCAAATGAATAATGGCTTATATGAAACCATACGTTTTAGTTTAGTTAAAAAGATAACAAAATTGGAATAACCCTCGTTTTAGTTCTAATCTAAGCAATGCTTCCATTTTTTTCTATTTTTTCGGTTTTTTAATGGAATTTTTACCAACATTTGGAGGCCTGGTCCTGGTTATTATTTTGAAAGCTTGGAAGTCATACTTGCCCTCTATGAAAGTTGTTCAATAAATAAATACAATCCTTGGCAATTTCAATCAGTTTCAGTGTCTTATTGCTTTCTTGTTTTCGTTTCTATTTCTTTGATTTCAACTGATTGATGCCCATTTCTCTTTGTATGACATAGTCAATATTTATACACAATCTTTAGTCCCTCGACTTTGTTAGGGACTTTGCGTGATATTTGGGGCAAAATTTTAGTCTAAGTTATTTGGGTTTCTTCAAAAAAGTTTAAATAATCCTATATTTTATGTGTGTACTAAGAACTGCGATGTACTATTATGAGAGAAATATTCTATAAACCATAAACTAGAGTTTGAGTAACTAGTAGGAAATTTGACGTCAATGATTAAAACTATATTTAGCAACCAACCAAACAAATTAGGTAAAATGAGTTTTAAGAAAAATAGATGGTGCCTACCAAATGAACTAAATCCTGTCTTCAAAATTAAGCTTAGTATATCAAATAAAGTTTTTACATTTTGTATGCATGTTGTTCAACCCGAAAAGGATCAGACTTGATAGAGAGATAGAATACTTCACTATGCATCTATTTTTTCCCTTATATCTTTCGATCTAGCTGGGGGTTTACTTAGAACTAACATCAAAGCACGAAATCCCCCTCCACAAATGCGGGACAATTTTTCCTGAAAGTTCCAATTCGATCCCCGAGTCGCGAGACAAAATAGGGTATGCCTAACCAAGCTAAGTTTAGAATAAGTCACCGTTTAATGAAGGATACTGACTGGGTGTAATCTCTATAATGATGTATAGCCCCTTGTGTTTAATTAATAGAAGAAGAGGGAAACGCATGCTCTATTGTGAGTATTAAACTCTTGAAAATGGTAAAAGAAATCATAAAGTAACCACTAATAACAATATTGATGAAACATAAATGGCCAGTAATAATACGATTAATGAGTCACACATTCAACAAAATACAAATAAATGACCAGTAATAATACGATTAATGAAACACACATTCAACAAAATACAAATAAATTAAATAATATACAAGAAATGAATTGGAAAAATTACCTCACTTGTCTATACTGTGGAAAAAAATTGTATTTTTTTAATAACTGCTGGTGGTCTGCCCCATTAACACTACCTGTAAGAGAATTCAACATACCATACCCATGCATTTAATGTGTTAAAAGCCAATCTTCTACCACGTCCATATTCCGTCATCATGATGGAATTGCTCTAAAGCAACTCCAGTGCTTTTTACTTAAATGAGTAAAACTTAAGTAAAACCGTAGTAAAATAAGAAAGGCGGTGTCCTGCTCCTCCACTACGTGATGCTTTTGAAACGATGAAATCGTGATTTCTTTCAAGTGGTTTATTAGTGATTTCCATTTGCAGAAAAAGGAATCTGATTTCACTGCAAGTGCTGCCTTTTGAGTCAAAATAGTGGCATTTGTTTGTTCCATTGGATTCAGAAAAAAAATAATGTATTCAAAGCAAAATAGTTTCTGTAGATAGTCAGGACTGATTGGCATTCGCAAGGTGCTATGGTGGGATCAGGTGTTATTGTGGTATTTTATCGTCCTGTCATTGCTGACGTGGATTGGCTGGCTTTCTACAACTTAAGTTGGTCTTGGTAGAGCCTTGGCTCTGCCCCTAAAATATGTTTAACATTTCTTCCTATTATTCCCCCCTTCAATATTTTTGATTTTTTTTTGTACTAAACAGTGTTTTCTATTTCCAGGCTGTTTATCCCGAGGGTGTTGAATTGAGCGAACAAGAGAAAATAAACTACTGTTACTTAGCATTTCCTGACTCTAACTCTGGTTGTATGGGAGATACGCAATTTTTCTTTAGAGTACGCCACAAGCCACCCATTCCTGATGAAAAAAGTCCTTTAAGTAGCAATAAACTAACTAGAAGATCTCCACTTTACTACTTATCAAAGCTCCACACATATTACAACCAAAATTGTTTACCCACTTTATCTATTGATCCAATGTTTATGTGGGGATTCGTGTATTTCCGACAGGTCAAAGACAAGTCACTGAAAAGAGGTTATTTTCAAAAAGTAAGTGGATTTATTCTCTGTTTCCTAAGTTAGGCTAAAAAAAGTCATCATAATTCGATACCAACCACATGTGTACAGTGGGAATGAGAATCCTTCGAAGAAAAGTAAAATACTTCGCATGAAAAATTACCTGTTTTTCTGGATGCTTGAATTATGGAGGCTTATCTTAGTTTTGATAAGATTTTGAAGAAAATAATCTCAGGTGAAAAGGGGCAAACCGGGATCTGGAGGGGACAGTTGCCCCCCTGCCCCACAGGAAAGTAGGACCCTGACCCTATACTGCTACGTTTTATTTCGAAATTATAAATTTTTCTCACTTGTTATGAATAGCCACCTATGTCTTATAGAATATCATCGTTGTATATTTAATTTTTTTAACCTTCTGATACATTCATATTGTATATTAAAGAATTGCATTATATTCTTTCGAACCAGAAAAAGAACCCAACAAATCAATAAATATAAGATTCCAAAAACTCCTATGCACCTGCACATAACTGTCTCTGAAGCAAGATATATTGTGTTGAAATATCAACATTTTAAAAATTCAAAGTAAAAATATAGTTTATTGTTCTTGTCTATGTCTTCTCCATATAATTGTTTTTGAAGTGAAAGTATAGAGCAAAAATGAACAGAAATTACCTTCTATACGGGAGAGGGGGGCTCGCTGGAAAAAAATTATTTTTTTTTATCGCATTGGTTTTTCGTAAGACCCTGTCCAGGGGGGGGGGGGGCAATGAGATTCAAACCCTCACTCAAAATTTTTTTTCGACTTGTAAAAACATATCAAAAATGCATATAAACAAGTTTTTGATGTTTTTTACGTTTTTTTTTTATTGTAAGTGCTTTGGTGTTTTTTTTTAGATTATATAAGTTATTTTTATCTCAACCCTATTTTGGAAAGCATAACGTTTGAAAAAAGTCGATATTCTTGTTTATCGATTCAGTGTATTATCGTGTTTTTAATTTATGGATTCAATTCCCCAATAAAGGGGAAATGTTGGGGGCATTTTCCTCTGGGGAGAGAGAATTTTCAGCAGGGGTGATTTTCTAGGAGGAAAATGGTCTATGGGGAAATTTTCTTGGGAAAGTTTTTGAAATACTTCTCAAAATGCGGTTAAATGGGCATCAAGTGCAAGGTTAATTTTAACCCTTTGATTGTCGTTGTTACTGTCTCCCACTTATGCTACACCTCTCGTGAATGTCACTTCACAATGCCGAAAATGCGGTTCAAAGTTTCAAAATGCGGTTGTTATTTAATGTGTAACAGAATGTTCTGCGGGGAAGGGGGTAAATGTTTCGCCGGGGATTTGGTACTTGTGTATTATCCAGAACACACTCAATAAGTGAAGTTAGGTTCTTTCGTGAAACAAACTACGATGCAGGTACATTCTATTTAAACATTTTATATATAGAGGTGGTTAGGTTAGATTAAGTTAGGTATTTGATATAATGCACCCCCCCCCCCTAATGTGCAAATATATAGGCCTAACTTTTGATAAAGCTAATGAAATAAAACAGAATATGATGAAAATATAATACTTTATTAGGAAAATTGTAAAATTACCACGTATTTACACGCAAATTGACTTTTTTCAAACATGGCCTATTGTTACACTTCCTAAAATGTTCCTTCTCGTAAGAGTAAAAAGTCATGTAGTGTCCATTGACTCACTGTTTTGTTGTGGGCAACAACCCCTTATCCTGGAAAAATATAATTGCCTCTTTTTCAGTCTTTGGCAAATCCCAAATCTTGATTTCAAAATCCATGTTCAGACACTATCTTCTATCACTATGCATAGCAAACTAAATTGAGTTTTGTCTTTGTGGCTATGAAACCGGATTTTCTCATAAAATGTACCTGCATGGTATTTTGTTTCACGAAAAAACCTAACTTCACTTATTGGGTTCGTTCTGAATAATACACAAATACCGGGGAATTTTCTAGGGAAGAATTTTCATTGAATATCCTTTCTTTGAGATCGCATCAACGTAAGCTAGTTGATGAATAAAAGCAAAACTTTTTTTGTAACATCAGTGTGCCGACATGTAACACAAGAATCTATTTTGGAAAGGTTGGGGGTGGGAAAATGCGTCAAAATCTCAACGAAAAAGGAATTTGAAAATTGTATAAGCTGTAAAGTAAATATGAAAATCTTCACATTTGCCTGTCTGGGTGGCATCCCAAATTTATGACAAGGAATTGTTAACTTTGAAACAAAGAACTCTGTTTTGCTTAGAGCCTGGCTTTCCCAGATCGCAAACTTTGGCAATATATCCCGAGGACCTGAGCCGGATCTTAAGTGGTACTTAGCTTTTAATTTTTGTTTCTGCAAGACAATTGTAGAACTACATTCAAGCCATCTTAAAGGCTTGTGATTAGGAAAAGGACGGAAGTTTGAACTTGAAAATACGTTGTCGGGCTTCAATTTGGGCTTTAGATCGATCCTTGCAAGTTTTAATCACGTTCCGGCCACGTCGTCTAAAAATTATTTTAGTTTATCAAAACATCTGTTTTGGGATGGGACTTGACTTGTTAGGAAGTACAATTCTTCCTACAATTATTGTCGATTCTTTACTGCTTTTCTTCTATCCATCTTCTCTTTTTTTCTGTAATAGTTTATGATACTTGGCCGGAATATTGGGAATTTTTAAGCACATTCCATCGCTGTCTAGAACTTTGCTCTCATTGTTTTGCCTGTTTATTCGACAAAGGGAGTGTGGTTTGGCCTAATTCGCCTAATCTCACGAAAACATTTATATAAAGTGGACTAAAATGGATTTATTTTATTTTTCTGTCCCCCTCTCCTCTCTTGTCGCCCTTCATTGGTAGGAATGTGTGCACCTGTTTATTGCTTGTTTTCTACTATTTGTTTCTATATTTTGAACAGGTTCAAATAAGCTTTCTTTCTCTTTTAGTCTGTTGTAGTTACGACAAAATTGCCATTCCCTGACTTCTTTTCTAAATTATGCGGTGTGATTGCGCCTTATTATTTTGATGACCGAAATCCTGATTTGCACGCGATTTGCAGGGAGATTGATGGATGGCCAGCACCTCTACCAGGACAAACTATTAGTCTCGGAATCCTCGGAACAAGTATACAGGTAGAAACTTCATATTAATAAGCAGACAATATATAAATGGGTCCATGTTACAGTTAATACAAATAATGATGAAATATATATATATATATATATATATATATATATATATATATATATATATATATATATATATATATATATATATATATATATATATATATAATATTTCGTTACTCTTTAGTTTTAAATCATGAAGAGTCAAATCAGTAATGTCAATGGAATTAAGAAATCCTGGTTTGAATCCAATTCCTTCTCCCTGTTAATGCATCGAACGATCATCCGTTCTATAAAATTTGATTCCCTTGTTACTCATTGTGATTCTTGCTGTCGCTTCTCTTCTAACCGCAGATTTCATTGTCCATTATTCTTGCTTGGGATTCGTTCTGATGCTTGCTGTCGTATGTATTCTTGCCGCAGATCTCGTTGCGCTTCATTTTTGTGCATCATTACCTCAGACATTTTCACAGGCCTTTCGTCTTAGTTGTTTTGGTTCATACAAATTCATCCGTAATATGTAAGACATAATAGATACCAAAAAATTTCTTTCCCTGCTTTCCCCCAGTCTTTATATTTTTGCCTTACTTGCATTGTTATATAATTCATAAATGTGCTTATGTCATCTGACATACCTAAACTACATAATGGCATAATTATCGTTTTGTTCTTTTGTTTCAAGTCGTAGGGTCGCAAATAGGCAATTTTAATTGAACTGAAGAATTCTGACATGAATTCAATTCCTCACTTTGTGTTTCGATCTGACACTATTTTTAAAGTTATTGGCTGTTTTATTTTTTTTGCAATGACGTGATGGTCTCTTACTAGGCTACTAACTACCACTGCAACCCAGATTACTATGGACTAGAGTTCGTCCTTTACTATAATAGCGTTTGTCAAAAATTGCATTTAATTTAATATTTCATTTACTGCGGGCTAGAGTTCGTTCTTTACTATAACGTTCTTTGCCATAATTGTTCTGTAATTTAAAGTCGGTCAAATATCACACCACATCCCGATTAAACAACTTTAAAAAAAATATTTGTGTTCTATTATCTTGTCAAAAGATAAGTATTTGTTACATTAGCATGTAGGTAATTTCAGTTGCAATGGTCTATAGTTTGTCCTTTGATTTAATATACTGTTAACATTTAATTACTGTATGCCACAGTTTGTTCTTTGCTAGGTTTCAGCTATCTCTTCTACTATAATACAAATAAAGCTTATATAATCCCCATTTTAATGAAAGCTACCGATCCTTTATGTAGTTGCAGGTCCCAGTTTTTTGTTCTAGCCTTTAAGTACACTTCTTCATGCATGAAAACTTACAATTTTTCCACTTTATCACATAACTATGGCAACAAATTTACCGTTAACACCTTGCCTAAATATACAGCGGATTTCAAACAGGAAAAAGAGCCTTGAGCTTTTCTTCTCATGAATAGTAACAGAAGAACTCAAAGAATCAGGCAGCAAACTAATCATCTCGTAATAGGTTGCTAGGTACTGCTGCAAGTCTGGTCACTTACAATGGGCTACAGTTTTTTTTAATACAACTACCGCTGCAACCCAGACTACTAGGTTGCTAGCTACCACTGCAACTCAGATTAAAACAGGAAAAAGCATATGTCTTATTCTTAGTTGGAATAGTAAGAGACGATACGCAGTATGGCACCATACCCCAGATCAGCAACTTTTCAAAATATGCTTGTATTACCTTAACTTTTAGTTATTATATGCCGTGGTTTGTTCTTTAGTAGATTTCAGGTATATGCAATGAAAATTACATAATCCACATTTATAATGAACTAGCTGTTGGAGTGGCGCTTCGCGCCACCCCAACACCTAGTTGGTGGGGGCGCTTCGCCCCCCCAAGCCCCCCGCGCGCGTAAGTCGTTACGCGCCATATTAGTTACGCGCCATTGTTGTTGTGTCCCTGTGTCCCACCTGTGAATATAGATAGATGTATATATATATATATATATATATATATATATATATATATATATATATATATATATATATATATATATATATATATATATATATACTAGCTGTTGGGGTGGCGCTTCGCGCCACCCCAACACCTAGTTGGTGGGGGCGCTTCGCGCCCCCCCCAAGCCCCCCCGCGCGCGTAAGTCGTTACGCGCCATAATAGTTACGCGCCATTGTAGTTGTGTCCCTATGTCCCACCTGTGAATATAGATATATATATATATATGGTTTTAACTACGTAAAACTTGCGAATATACAACATTCTTTGCTGTCCCATTGTCTTTGCATATAAATAGATTGTCAGGTTATCCCCCTGTTTCCCCCGGTGTCCCCGTTGTAGTTGTGTCCCTGTGTCCCGGTCGTCATTTATATTCCCTGTGTCCCGGGTCCCGGTCATCATTTGTATCCCGGTGTCCCGGTCTGTATATACATTCGTTTTTTAGTTTTGTTTTTCTCCTTTATTTTTTTCCTTTTTTTTCTTTTTTAGCTTATTTAGATTTTTAGATTTTTTAGTTTTTTTTATTAGTTTTTAGTTTTTATTTCTTTTTAGTTTTTTTGTCCCGGTCGTCATTTATATCCCCCTGTTTCCCCCGGTGTCCTCGTTGTAGTTGTGTCCCTGTGTCCCGGTCGTTATTTATATTCCCTGTGTCCCGGTCGTCATTTGTATCCCGGTGTACCGGTCTGTATATACATTCGTTTTTTAGTTTTGTTTTTCTCCTTTATTTTTTTCCTTTTTTTTTCTTTTTTAGTTTATTTAGATTTTTAGATTTTTTAGTTTTTTTATTAGTTTTTAGTTTTTTTTTCTTTTTAGTTTTTTTGTAGTTTTTACCTTCTTTTTAGTTTTGTTAATTTTTTTTTTTACTTGTGTCCTGGTCGTCATTTATACTCCCTGTGTCCCGGTGCTTTGTTGATTGCTAATCGAACATTCCTTTTGTCCTGGTCGCTTTCTCTTTGAGTGTCGTCATTTATTTTTTTCTTTTTTAGTTCTTTTAGTTTTTACCTTTTTTAGTTTTTTTTTAGTTTTTAGTTTTTTTAGTTTTTTACCTTTTTTTAGTTTTTTTAGTTTTTTAGCTTTTTTATTTTTTTTATTAGTTTTTAGTTTTTTTGTAGTTTTTGCCTTTTTTTTAGTTTTTTTAGTTTTTTAGCTTTTTTATTAGTTTTTAGTTTTTTTTGTAGTTTTTGCCTTTTTTTAGTTTTTTCAGTTTTGACGTCACCTGATCCAGTTTTTTCAGGTGACGTCACCTGATCCACGATCCACAGATCCACAGACAACTTATTTTTATATATATAGATAGTTTTTTTTTTTTTACTTATGTCCTGGTCGTCATTTATACTCCCTGTGTCCCGGTGCTTTGTTGATTGCTAATCGAACATTCCTTTTGTCCTGGTCGCTTTCTCTTTGAGTGTCGTCATTTATTAGTTTTTTCCTTTTTTTTAGTTTTTTATTGGTTTTTACCTTTATTTTAGCTTATTTTTCAGTTTTTTCCTTTTTTTTAGTTTTTTTTTTATTTTTTATTTTTTTTAGTTTTTTACCTTTTTTTAGTTTTTTTAGTTTTTTTAGTTTTTTAGCTTTTTTACTTTTTTTATTAGTTTTTAGTTTTTTTTTGTAGTTTTTGCCTTTTTTTAGTTTTTTCAGTTTTTTTTTTAGTTTTTTATTGGTTTTTACCTTTATAGCTTTTTTAGTTTTTTAGCTTTTGTATTTTTTTTATTAGTTTTTAGTTTTTTTTGTAGTTTTTGCCTTTTTTTAGTTTTTTCAGTTTTGACGTCACCTAATCCAGTTTTTTCAGGTGACGTCACCTGACACATCCATCCATCCATCCACAGACAGACAACTTATTTTTATATATATAGATATATGTTTTTAACTACGTAAAACTTGCGAATATACAACATTCTTTGCTGTCCCATTGTCTGTGCATATAAATAGATTGTCAGGTTTACCGACTCTTGAACATGCAACATATAATTGTCCATGGGAAAACAATCCGTATTCAGATCTATACCTGATGATTCCTTGTGTCCCGGTGTCCCGGTCGTCATTTGTGTCCCGGTCTATATATACATTCGTTTTTGAATTGGTCTTTTTTTTAGTTTTTAGTTTTTTACCTTTTTTTAGTTTTTTTAGTTATACCTCATGATTCTAATGATTACCCTTGAGCTTTGTTGATGGTGATTGCTAATCGAACATTCCCTGTGTCCCCGTCGTCATTTATGTATCCCCCTGTGTCCCCCGGCGTCCCCGTTGTAGTTGTGTCCCTGTGTCCCGGTCGTCATCCCTGTGTCCCGGTCGTCATTTGTGTCCCGGTGTCCCGGTCTGTATATACATTCGTTTTTGAATTGCTATATGATGAAATAAATTTTTGTGTTTTTCCCCTCTTTTTCTTTTTAGTTTTTTTTTTTAGTTTTTTTTCTTTTTTCTTTTTAGTTTTTTTTGTAGTTTTTACCTTTTTAGTTTTTCTTATTTTTATTTTTTTTAGTTTTGTTTTTCTTTTTTATTTTTTAATTTTTTTCCTTTTTTTATTTTTTTTCCTTTTTTAGTTTTTTTTAGTTTTTTAGCTTTTTTAGTTTTTTTTGTTAGTTTTTATTTTTTTTTTCTTTTTAGTTTTTTTTTGTAGTTTTTACCCTTTTTTAGTTTTTTTAGTTTTTTTTTTACTTATGTCCTGGTCGTCATTTATACTCCCTGTGTCCCGGTCGTCATTTGTGTCCCGGTGCTTTGTTGATGGTGATTGCTAATCGAACATTCCTTGTGTCCCGGTCGCTTTCTCTTTGAGTTTCCCGGTCGTCATTTATATTCCCTATGTCCCGGTGTCCCGGTCGTCATTTGTGTCCCGATGTCCCGGTCTGTAATTTCGTCAGTCGAAAACATGACGTCAGCCGACACACAAACATGACGTCACTCGACACACACACACACGTCCCGGTCGTCATCCCTGTGTCTCGGTCGTCATTTGTGTCCCGGTGTCCCGGTCTGTATATACATTCGTTTTTGAATTGGTATATGATGAAAAAATTTTTTGTGTTTTTCCCCTTTTTTCTTTTTAGCTTTTTTTTTGGTTTTTACTTTTTTTTTTAGTTTTTTTTCTTTTTTCTTTTTAATTTTTTTTTTGTAGTTTTTACTTTTTTAGTTTTTCATATTTTTATTTTTTTTAGTTTTGTTTTTCTCCTTTATTTTTCAATTTTTTTCCTTTTTTATTTATTTTTTCTTTTTTAGTTATTTTAGTTTTTTAGCTTTTTTAGTTTTTTTATTAGTTTTTTGTTTTTTTTTTCTTTTTAGTTTTTTCTGTAGTTTTTACCTTTTTTTTTATTTTTTTAGTTTTTTTTTTTACTTATGTCCTGGTCGTCATTTATACTCCCTGTGTCCCGGTCGTCATTTGTGTCCTGGTGCTTTGTTGATGGTGATTGCTAATCGAACATTCCTTGTGTCCCGGTCGCTTTCTCTTTGAGTTTCCCGGTCGTCATTTATATTCCCTATGTCCCGGTGTCCCGGTCGTCATTTGTGTCCCGATGTCCCGGTCTGTAATTTCGTCAGTCGAAAACATGACGTCAGCCGACACACAAACATGACGTCACTCGACACACACACGCACACACACACACACACACACACACACACACACACACACACACACACACACACACACACACACACACACACACACACACACACACACACACACACACACACACACACACACACACACACACACACACACACACACACACACACACACACACACACACACAGACAACTTATTTATATATATATATACTAGCTGTTGGGGTGGCGCTTCGCGCCACCCCAACACCTAGTTGGTGGGGGCGCTTCGTGCCCCCCCCCCCCCAAGCCCCCCCGCGCGCGTAAGTCGTTACGCGCCATATTAGTTACGCGCCATTGTAGTTGTGTCCCTATGTCCCACCTGTGAATATAGATAGATATATATATATATATATATATATATATATATATATATATATATATATATATATATATATATATATATATATATATATATATATATATATATATATATATATATATATATATATATATATATATATATATATATATATACTAGCTGTTGGGGTGGCGCTTCGCGCCACCCCAACACCTAGTTGGTGGGGGCGCTTCGCGCCCCCCCCAAGCCCCCCCGCGCGCGTAAGTCGTTACGCGCCATAATAGTTACGCGCCATTGTAGTTGTGTCCCTATGTCCCACCTGTGAATATAGATATATATATATATATATGGTTTTAACTACGTAAAACTTGCGAATATACAACATTCTTTGCTGTCCCATTGTCTTTGCATATAAATAGATTGTCAGGTTATCCCCCTGTTTCCCCCGGTGTCCCCGTTGTAGTTGTGTCCCTGTGTCCCGGTCGTCATTTATATTCCCTGTGTCCCGGGTCCCGGTCATCATTTGTATCCCGGTGTCCCGGTCTGTATATACATTCGTTTTTTAGTTTTGTTTTTCTCCTTTATTTTTTTCCTTTTTTTTTCTTTTTTAGTTTATTTAGATTTTTAGATTTTTTAGTTTTTTTATTAGTTTTTAGTTTTTTTTTCTTTTTAGTTTTTTTGTAGTTTTTACCTTCTTTTTAGTTTTGTTAATTTTTTTTTTTACTTGTGTCCTGGTCGTCATTTATACTCCCTGTGTCCCGGTGCTTTGTTGATTGCTAATCGAACATTCCTTTTGTCCTGGTCGCTTTCTCTTTGAGTGTCGTCATTTATTTTTTTCTTTTTTAGTTCTTTTAGTTTTTACCTTTTTTAGTTTTTTTTTAGTTTTTAGTTTTTTTAGTTTTTTACCTTTTTTTAGTTTTTTTAGTTTTTTAGCTTTTTTATTTTTTTTATTAGTTTTTAGTTTTTTTGTAGTTTTTGCCTTTTTTTTTAGTTTTTTGTCCTGGTCGCTTTCTCTTTGAGTGTCGTCATTTATTAGTTTTTTCCTTTTTTTTTTTTAGTTTTTTATTGGTTTTTACCTTTATTTTAGCTTATTTTTCAGTTTTTTCCTTTTTTTTAGTTTTTTTTTATTTTTTATTTTTTTTAGTTTTTTACCTTTTTTTAGTTTTTTTAGTTTTTTTAGTTTTTTAGCTTTTTTACTTTTTTTATTAGTTTTTAGTTTTTTTTTGTAGTTTTTGCCTTTTTTTAGTTTTTTCAGTTTTTTTTTTAGTTTTTTATTGGTTTTTACCTTTATAGTTTTTTTAGTTTTTTAGCTTTTTTATTTTTTTTATTAGTTTTTAGTTTTTTTTGTAGTTTTTGCCTTTTTTTAGTTTTTTCAGTTTTGACGTCACCTAATCCAGTTTTTTCAGGTGACGTCACCTGACACATCCATCCACACATCCATCCATCCATCCATCCACAGACAACTTATTTTTATATATATAGATATATATATATATATATATATATATATATATATATATATATATATATATATATATATATATATATATATATATATATATATATATATATATATATATATATATATATATATATATATATATATATATATATATATATATATATATATATATATATATATATATATATATATATATCTATATATATAAAAATAAGTTGTCTGTGGATGGATGTGTGGATGGATGTGTGGATGGATGTGTCAGGTGACGTCACCTGAAAAAACTGGATTAGGTGACATCAAAACTGAAAAAACTAAAAAAAGGCAAAAACTACAAAAAAAAACTAAAAACTAATAAAAAAAATAAAAAAGCTAAAAAACTAAAAAAACTATAAAGGTAAAAACCAATAAAAAACTAAAAAAAAAACTGAAAAAACTAAAAAAAGGCAAAAACTACAAAAAAAAACTAAAAACTAATAAAAAAAGTAAAAAAGCTAAAAAACTAAAAAAACTAAAAAAACTAAAAAAAGGTAAAAAACTAAAAAAAATAAAAAATAAAAAAAAACTAAAAAAAGGAAAAAACTGAAAAATAAGCTAAAATAAAGGTAAAAACCAATAAAAAACTAAAAAAAAAAAGGAAAAAACTAATAAATGACGACACTCAAAGAGAAAGCGACCAGGACAAAAAACTAAAAAAAAAGGCAAAAACTACAAAAAAACTAAAAACTAATAAAAAAAATAAAAAAGCTAAAAAACTAAAAAAACTAAAAAAAGGTAAAAAACTAAAAAAACTAAAAACTAAAAAAAAACTAAAAAAGGTAAAAACTAAAAGAACTAAAAAAGAAAAAAATAAATGACGACACTCAAAGAGAAAGCGACCAGGACAAAAGGAATGTTCGATTAGCAATCAACAAAGCACCGGGACACAGGGAGTATAAATGACGACCAGGACACAAGTAAAAAAAAAATTAACAAAACTAAAAAGAAGGTAAAAACTACAAAAAAACTAAAAAGAAAAAAAAACTAAAAACTAATAAAAAAACTAAAAAATCTAAAAATCTAAATAAACTAAAAAAGAAAAAAAAAGGAAAAAAATAAAGGAGAAAAACAAAACTAAAAAACGAATGTATATACAGACCGGTACACCGGGATACAAATGACGACCGGGACACAGGGAATATAAATAACGACCGGGACACAGGGACACAACTACAACGGGGACACCGGGGGAAACAGGGGGATATAAATGACGACCGGGACAAAAAAACTAAAAAGAAATAAAAACTAAAAACTAATAAAAAAAACTAAAAAATCTAAAAATCTAAATAAGCTAAAAAAGAAAAAAAAAGGAAAAAAATAAAGGAGAAAAACAAAACTAAAAAACGAATGTATATACAGACCGGGACACCGGGATACAAATGATGACCGGGACGCGGGACACAGGGAATATAAATGACGACCGGGACACAGGGACACAACTACAACGGGGACACCGGGAGAAACAGGGGGATAACCTGACAATCTATTTATATGCAAAGACAATGGGACAGCAAAGAATGTTGTATATTCGCAAGTTTTACGTAGTTAAAACCATATATATATATATATATATCTATATTCACAGGTGGGACATAGGGACACAACTACAATGGCGCGTAACTATTATGGCGCGTAACGACTTACGCGCGCGGGGGGGCTTGGGGGGGGCGCGAAGCGCCCCCACCAACTAGGTGTTGGGGTGGCGCGAAGCGCCACCCCAACAGCTAGTATATATATATATATATATATATATATATATATATATATATATATATATATATATATATACTAGCTGTTGGGGTGGCGCTTCGCGCCACCCCAACACCTAGTTGGTGGGGGCGCTTCGCGCCCCCCCCCAAGCCCCCCCGCGCGCGTAAGTCGTTACGCGCCATAATAGTTACGCGCCATTGTAGTTGTGTCCCTATGTCCCACCTGTGAATATAGATATATATATATATATATGGTTTTAACTACGTAAAACTTGCGAATATACAACATTCTTTGCTGTCCCATTGTCTTTGCATATAAATAGATTGTCAGGTTATCCCCCTGTTTCCCCCGGTGTCCCCGTTGTAGTTGTGTCCCTGTGTCCCGGTCGTCATTTATATTCCCTGTGTCCCGCGTCCCGGTCATCATTTGTATCCCGGTGTCCCGGTCTGTATATACATTCGTTTTTTAGTTTTGTTTTTCTCCTTTATTTTTTTCCTTTTTTTTTCTTTTTTAGTTTATTTAGATTTTTAGATTTTTTAGTTTTTTTATTAGTTTTTAGTTTTTTTTTCTTTTTAGTTTTTTTGTAGTTTTTACCTTCTTTTTAGTTTTGTTAATTTTTTTTTTTACTTGTGTCCTGGTCGTCATTTATACTCCCTGTGTCCCGGTGCTTTGTTGATTGCTAATCGAACATTCCTTTTGTCCTGGTCGCTTTCTCTTTGAGTGTCGTCATTTATTTTTTTCTTTTTTAGTTCTTTTAGTTTTTACCTTTTTTAGTTTTTTTTTAGTTTTTAGTTTTTTTAGTTTTTTACCTTTTTTTAGTTTTTTTAGTTTTTTAGCTTTTTTATTTTTTTTATTAGTTTTTAGTTTTTTTGTAGTTTTTGCCTTTTTTTTTAGTTTTTTGTCCTGGTCGCTTTCTCTTTGAGTGTCGTCATTTATTAGTTTTTTCCTTTTTTTTTTAGTTTTTTATTGGTTTTTACCTTTATTTTAGCTTATTTTTCAGTTTTTTCCTTTTTTTTAGTTTTTTTTTATTTTTTATTTTTTTTAGTTTTTTACCTTTTTTTAGTTTTTTTAGTTTTTTTAGTTTTTTAGCTTTTTTACTTTTTTTATTAGTTTTTAGTTTTTTTTTGTAGTTTTTGCCTTTTTTTAGTTTTTTCAGTTTTTTTTTAGTTTTTTATTGGTTTTTACCTTTATAGTTTTTTTAGTTTTTTAGCTTTTTTATTTTTTTTATTAGTTTTTAGTTTTTTTTGTAGTTTTTGCCTTTTTTTAGTTTTTTCAGTTTTGACGTCACCTGATCCAGTTTTTTCAGGTGACGTCACCTGATCCATCCATCCATCCACAGACAGACAACTTATTTTTATATATATAGATATATATATATATATTCATATATATATATATATATATATATATATATACATACTAGCTGTTGGGGTGGCGCTTCGCGCCACCCCAACACCTAGTTGGTGGGGGCGCTTCGCGCCCCCCCCAAGCCCCCCCGCGCGCGTAAGTCGTTACGCGCCATAATAGTTACGCGCCATTGTAGTTGTGTCCCTATGTCCCACCTGTGAATATAGATAGATATATATATATGGTTTTAACTACGTAAAACTTGCGAATATACAACATTCTTTGCTGTCCCATTGTCTTTGCATATAAATAGATTGTCAGGTTTACCGACTCTTGAACATGCAACATATAATGGTCCATGGGAAAACAATCTGTATTCAGATCTATACCTCATGATTCTAATGATTGCCCTTGAGCTTTGTTGATGGTGATTGCTAATCGACCATTCCCTGTCCCGGTGTCCCGGTCGTCATTTACATCCCCCTGTTTCCCCCGGTGTCCCCGTTGTAGTTGTGTCCCTGTGTCCCGGTCGTCATTTATATTCCCTGTGTCCCGGGTCCCGGTCGTCATTTGTATCCCGGTGTCCCGGTCTGTATATACATTCGTTTTTTAGTTTGTTTTTTCTCCTTTATTTTTTTCCTTTTTTTTTCTTTTTTAGCTTATTTAGATTTTTAGATTTTTTAGTTTTTTTATTAGTTTTTAGTTTTTTTTTCTTTTTAGTTTTTTTGTCCCGGTCGTCATTTATATCCCCCTGTTTCCCCCGGTGTCCCCGTTGTAGTTGTGTCCCTGTGTCCCGGTCGTCATTTATATTCCCTGTGTCCCGGTCGTCATTTGTATCCCGGTGTACCGGTCTGTATATACATTCGTTTTTTAGTTTTGTTTTTCTCCTTTATTTTTTTCCTTTTTTTTTCTTTTTTAGTTTATTTAGATTTTTAGATTTTTTAGTTTTTTTATTAGTTTTTAATTTTTTTTCTTTTTAGTTTTTTTGTAGTTTTTACCTTCTTTTTAGTTTTGTTAATTTTTTTTTTTACTTGTGTCCTGGTCGTCATTTATACTCCCTGTGTCCCGGTGCTTTGTTGATTGCTAATCGAACATTCCTTTTGTCCTGGTCGCTTTCTCTTTGAGTGTCGTCATTTATTTTTTTCTTTTTTAGTTCTTTTAGTTTTTACCTTTTTTAGTTTTTTTTAGTTTTTAGTTTTTTTAGTTTTTTACCTTTTTTTAGTTTTTTTAGTTTTTTTAGTTTTTTAGCTTTTTTATTTTTTTTATTAGTTTTTAGTTTTTTTGTAGTTTTTGCCTTTTTTTTAGTTTTTTTAGTTTTTTAGCTTTTTTATTAGTTTTTAGTTTTTTTTGTAGTTTTTGCCTTTTTTTAGTTTTTTTAGTTTTTTAGCTTTTTTATTTTTTTTATTAGTTTTTAGTTTTTTTTGTAGTTTTTGCCTTTTTTTAGTTTTTTCAGTTTTGACGTCACCTGATCCAGTTTTTTCAGGTGACGTCACCTGATCCACGATCCACAGATCCACAGACAACTTATTTTTATATATATAGATAGTTTTTTTTTTTTTACTTATGTCCTGGTCGTCATTTATACTCCCTGTGTCCCGGTGCTTTGTTGATTGCTAATCGAACATTCCTTTTGTCCTGGTCGCTTTCTCTTTGAGTGTCGTCATTTATTAGTTTTTTCCTTTTTTTTTTAGTTTTTTATTGGTTTTTACCTTTATTTTAGCTTATTTTTCAGTTTTTTCCTTTTTTTTAGTTTTTTTTTATTTTTTATTTTTTTTAGTTTTTTACCTTTTTTTAGTTATTTTAGTTTTTTTAGTTTTTTAGCTTTTTTACTTTTTTTATTAGTTTTTAGTTTTTTTTTGTAGTTTTTGCCTTTTTTTAGTTTTTTCAGTTTTTTTTTTAGTTTTTTATTGGTTTTTACCTTTATAGTTTTTTTAGTTTTTTAGCTTTTTTATTTTTTTTATTAGTTTTTAGTTTTTTTTGTAGCTTTTGCCTTTTTTTAGTTTTTTCAGTTTTGACGTCACCTGATCCAGTTTTTTCATTCGTTTTTTAGTTTTGTTTTTCTCCTTTATTTTTTTCCTTTTTTTTTCTTTTTTAGCTTATTTAGATTTTTAGATTTTTTATTTTTTTTATTAGTTTTTAGTTTTTTTTTCTTTTTAGTTTTTTTGTAGTTTTTACCTTCTTTTTAGTTTTGTTAATTTTTTTTTTTACTTGTGTCCTGGTCGTCATTTATACTCCCTGTGTCCCGGTGCTTTGTTGATTGCTAATCGAACATTCCTTTTGTCCTGGTCGCTTTCTCTTTGAGTGTCGTCATTTATTTTTTTCTTTTTTAGTTCTTTTAGTTTTTACCTTTTTTAGTTTTTTTTTAGTTTTTAGTTTTTTTAGTTTTTTACCTTTTTTTAGTTTTTTTAGTTTTTTAGCTTTTTTATTTTTTTTATTAGTTTTTAGTTTTTTTGTAGTTTTTGCCTTTTTTTTTAGTTTTTTGTCCTGGTCGCTTTCTCTTTGAGTGTCGTCATTTATTAGTTTTTTCCTTTTTTTTTTAGTTTTTTATTGGTTTTTACCTTTATTTTAGCTTATTTTTCAGTTTTTTCCTTTTTTTTAGTTTTTTTTTATTTTTTATTTTTTTTAGTTTTTTACCTTTTTTTAGTTTTTTTAGTTTTTTTAGTTTTTTAGCTTTTTTACTTTTTTTATTAGTTTTTAGTTTTTTTTTGTAGTTTTTGCCTTTTTTTAGTTTTTTCAGTTTTTTTTTTAGTTTTTTATTGGTTTTTACCTTTATAGTTTTTTTAGTTTTTTAGCTTTTTTATTTTTTTTATTAGTTTTTAGTTTTTTTTGTAGTTTTTGCCTTTTTTTAGTTTTTTCAGTTTTGACGTCACCTAATCCAGTTTTTTCAGGTGACGTCACCTGACACATCCATCCACACATCCATCCACACATCCATCCACAGACAACTTATTTTTATATATATAGAAGATAGATATAGACTATATTGATCCATTATGTATTTCTTATATTATCTTGTCGGAAGATAAACGTGTATAAATATTATATTCACTTATTACGTCATATATGGTTAAAACCTACGATTGCGACGTCATACATCAAGCTTGTACATAAAAATGCAGTATTTTGTAAAAATTTATTCTATTTTAAGAACTATTTTCTTTTTAATTACAAAAGATACTAGATGTAGCAATTTTCTTTTAACTGAGTCATTAAATAGCTCTAGGATTTTCCAGTTACTAGCTAGCCGAGGAGAAAAAAATAAACGGAAAAAAGATCCCGTCGATACATAATGTTGTAGTTCAAGCCACTTTTCCTGTTTTTCAAGCCAACGTGTTTTCATTGTTATTCAAGCCAAGAGACTATAAGTTTCCGATATAGGAGTTTCGGACAAGGCGGTTCTAATAATGCTCTTTGTGTATCGTTTTGACTCTATTTTTAGGAGTCATGATTTTTTGTATTTCTTAGTATGGGACGTGATCGTCTCTTACTAGGTTGCTAGCTACTGCTGCAACCTGGAAAGTAGTTTTGTTATAAGATCTCTATTTTCGAGTTTTTGTTACTATTAACAAAGGTCAGTCCTTATTTATATTTCATTACCAAGCAGTCTATCAGATTAAAATTACAGGATCCATAGTCAAATTTATGATTTATTTTTCCGACGCGGATACAGATAATTTCCATCCAACAAGAATATTATTCAGTGGAGGAGGAGCATATGCAGTTGTGTTGACCCCAGGTGTTCTTGTGATTTTGTTACCTATTAGCAGTTGGATTGTAAATTTTCTAACTAGAGCCTGCCAGTTCTCTTGCCCCAAGAAAATTGATTGTACAAGATTCTACAAAAAAACTAACTGAAAATTTTGTATTCAGTAGTCCACTTAAAAAAAACAACAACAAAAACACTAACAATATTTTACTGCTAAATGCGATACTTTGCTTTGTTGGGAAATAATTTAAATACTGTATCGAAATGATAGTAGAGTTTGAAATATTTAGGAAAGGTAAAGTGTTCCATTTTATATTCTCTCTTTTAGCTCACAATCCCTGCATCTAATGGAATAAATAGAATAGGGACACCGATACTCAGTGCAGAATCTCCGTCAGGTACGCCGAATTCGGATATGTCTCCACCTTCCAGTATCCTCTCTCTTTCTATGTGCCGAACCATGATAGCCAGGGTCGATCCATCTTTGTTTCAGCCACTTTGTTCATTATTACCATATATTCATTTGTTGTGGGAACTAATGCTAACTGGTGAGCCTGTGGTGGTGATGGCCTCATCTCCAGATGCTTGCTCTCGCTTAGTGGTTGCTCTTGTCAGGTAAATAATTTTTTTTTTTTACTAAAACATTTTAGGGAACTCCTAAGAGTAGAAGCACAGTTCGATTCTTTTGAGAAAACTTCGAGGCTGTTTCGTTTTACATGACTATTAATTAGGATTTATTGTATACAATTGATATTCCTTATTTCTGTTATTAGGGGGTTGGATGTCTTTTCTTGATAATGGACGATTACGTAAGAATCACCGTTTCCTTTTTTTTTTAATTTCTGACTTTCTATTCAGACTATCTTCTGAACTTTTTTTTTAATTTCTGAACTTTCTATATATATATATATATATATATATATACTAGCTGTTGGGGTGGCGCTTCGCGCCACCCCAACACCTAGTTGGTGGGGGCGCTTCGCGCCCCCCCCAAGCCCCCCCGCGCGCGTAAGTCGTTACGCGCCATAATAGTTACGCGCCATTGTAGTTGTGTCCCTACATTCCTTTTGTCCTGGTCGCTTTCTCTTTGAGTGTCGTCATTTATTTTTTTCTTTTTTAGTTCTTTTAGTTTTTACCTTTTTTAGTTTTTTTTAGTTTTTTAGATGAAAATTTTTTTAGTTTTTTCCTTTTTTTCTTTTTAGTTTTTTATTGGTTTTTACCTTTATGTTAGCTTATTTTTCAGTTTTTTCCTTTTTTTTTTGTTTTTTTTTATTTTTTATTTTTTTTAGTTTTTTACCTTTTTTTAGTTTTTTTAGTTTTTTTAGTTTTTTTTTTAGTTTTTTTAGCTTTTTTACTTTTTTTATTAGTTTTTAGTTTTTTTGTAGTTTTTGCCTTTTTTTAGTTTTTTCAGTTTTTTTTTTAGTTTTTTATTGGTTTTTACCTTTATTTTAGCTTATTTTTTCAGTTTTTTCCTTTTTTTTAGTTTTTTTTTAGTTTTTAGTTTTTTTAGTTTTTTACCTTTTTTTAGTTTTTTTAGTTTTTTTAGTTTTTTAGCTTTTTTATTTTTTTTTATTAGTTTTTAGTTTTTTTGTAGTTTTTGCCTTTTTTTAGTTTTTTTAGTTTTTTAGCTTTTTTATTTTTTTTATTAGTTTGTCTATCTATATATATTTTTATATATATAGATAGTTTTTTTTTTTTACTTATGTCCTGGTCGTCATTTATACTCCCTGTGTCCCGGTGCTTTGTTGATTGCTAATCGAACATTCCTTTTGTCCTGGTCGCTTTCTCTTTGAGTTTCGTCATTTATTTTTTTCTTTTTTAGTTCTTTTAGTTTTTACCTTTTTTAGTTTTTTTTAGTTTTTTAGATGAAATTTTTTTTTAGTTTTTTCCTTTTTTTCTTTTTAGTTTTTTATTGGTTTTTACCTTTATTTTAGCTTATTTTTCAGTTTTTTCCTTTTTTTTAGTTTTTTTATATTTTTTATTTTTTTTAGTTTTTTACCTTTTTTTAGTTTTTTTAGTTTTTTTAGTTTTTTAGCTTTTTTACTTTTTTTATTAGTTTTAGTTTTTTTTTGTAGTTTTTGCCTTTTTTTAGTTTTTTCAGTTTTTTTTTTAGTTTTTTATTGGTTTTTACCTTTATTTTAGCTTATTTTTCAGTTTTTTCCTTTTTTTTTTAGTTTTTAGTTTTTTTCGTTTTTTACCTTTTTTTTAGTTTTTTTAGTTTTTTTAGTTTTTTAGCTTTTTTATTTTTTTTATTAGTTTTTAGTTTTTTTTGTAGTTTTTGCCTTTTTTTAGTTTTTTTAGTTTTTTAGCTTTTTTATTAGTTTTTAGTTTTTTTTTGTAGTTTTTGCCTTTTTTTAGTTTTTTTAGTTTTTTAGCTTTTTTATTTTTTTATTAGTTTTTAGTTTTTTTTGTAGTTTTTGCCTTTTTTAGTTTTTTCAGTTTTGACGTCACCTGATCCAGTTTTTTCTTTTTTTCTTTTTAGTTTTTTATTGGTTTTTACCTTTATTTTAGCTTATTTTTCAGTTTTTTCCTTTTTTTTAGTTTTTTTTTATTTTTTATTTTTTTTAGTTTTTTACCTTTTTTTAGTTTTTTTAGTTTTTTTAGTTTTTTAGCTTTTTTACTTTTTTTATTAGTTTTTAGTTTTTTTTGTAGTTTTTGCCTTTTTTTAGTTTTTTCAGTTTTTTTTTTAGTTTTTTATTGGTTTTTACCTTTATTTTAGCTTATTTTTCAGTTTTTTCCTTTTTTTTTAGTTTTTAGTTTTTTTCGTTTTTTACCTTTTTTTTAGTTTTTTTAGTTTTTTTAGTTTTTTAGCTTTTTTATTTTTTTTTTTAGTTTTTAGTTTTTTTTGTAGTTTTTGCCTTTTTTTAGTTTTTTTTAGTTTTTTAGCTTTTTTATTAGTTTTTAGTTTTTTTTGTAGTTTTTGCCTTTTTTTAGTTTTTTTAGTTTTTTAGCTTTTTTTAGTTTTTAGTTTTTTTTGTAGTTTTTGCCTTTTTTAGTTTTTTCAGTTTTGACGTCACCTGATCCAGTTTTTTCAGGTGACGTCACCTGACCCATCCATCCACAGACAGACAACTTATTTTTATATATATACTAGCTGTTGGGGTGGCGCTTCGCGCCACCCCAACACCTAGTTGGTGGGGGCGCTTCGCGCCCCCCCCAAGCCCCCCCGCGCGCATAAGTCGTTACGCGCCATAATAGTTACGCGCCATTGTAGTTGTGTCCCTATGTCCCACCTGTGAATATAGATAGATATATATATATGGTTTTAACTACGTAAAACTTGCGAATATACAACATTCTTTGCTGTCCCATTGTCTTTGCATATAAATAGATTGTCAGGTTTACCGACTCTTGAACATGCAACATATAATGGTCCATGGGAAAACAATCTGTATTCAGATCTATACCTCATGATTCTAATGATTGCCCTTGAGCTTTGTTGATGGTGATTGCTAATCGACCATTCCCTGTCCCGGTGTCCCGGTCGTCATTTACATCCCCCTGTTTCCCCCGGTGTCCCCGTTGTAGTTGTGTCCCTGTGTCCCGGTCGTCATTTATATTCCCTGTGTCCCGGTCGTCATTTGTATCCCGGTGTCCCGGTCTGTATATACATTCGTTTTTTAGTTTTGTTTTTCTCCTTTATTTTTTTCCTTTTTTTTTCTTTTTTAGCTTATTTAGATTTTTAGATTTTTTAGTTTTTTTATTAGTTTTTAGTTTTTTTTTCTTTTTAGTTTTTTTGTCCCGGTCGTCATTTATATCCCCCTGTTTCCCCCGGTGTCCCCGTTGTAGTTGTGTCCCTGTGTCCCGGTCGTCATTTATATTCCCAGGTAGTTTTTTTTTTTTACTTATGTCCTGGTCGTCATTTATACTCCCTGTGTCCCGGTGCTTTGTTGATTGCTAATCGAACATTCCTTTTGTCCTGGTCGCTTTCTCTTTGAGTGTCGTCATTTATTAGTTTTTTCCTTTTTTCTTTTTAGTTTTTTATTGGTTTTTACCTTTATTTTAGCTTATTTTTCAGTTTTTTCCTTTTTTTTATTTTTTTTTTATTTTTTATTTTTTTTAGTTTTTTACCTTTTTTTAGTTTTTTTAGTTTTTTTTAGTTTTTTAGCTTTTTTACTTTTTTTATTAGTTTTTAGTTTTTTTTTGTAGTTTTTGCCTTTTTTTAGTTTTTTCAGTTTTTTTTTTAGTTTTTTATTGGTTTTTACCTTTATAGTTTTTTTAGTTTTTTAGCTTTTTTATTTTTTTTATTAGTTTTTAGTTTTTTTGTAGTTTTTGCCTTTTTTTAGTTTTTTCAGTTTTGACGTCAAGTCATTTATATCCCCCTGTTTCCCCCGTTGTCCCCGTTGTAGTTGTGTCCCTGTGTCCCGGTCGTCATTTATATTCCCAGATAGTTTTTTTTTTTACTTATGTCCTGGTCGTCATTTATACTCCCTGTGTCCCGGTGCTTTGTTGATTGCTAATCGAACATTCCTTTTGTCCTGGTCGCTTTCTCTTTGAGTGTCGTCATTTATTAGTTTTTTCCTTTTTTCTTTTTAGTTTTTTATTGGTTTTTACCTTTATTTTAGCTTATTTTTCAGTTTTTTCCTTTTTTTTTATTTTTTTTTTATTTTTTTTAGTTTTTTACCTTTTTTTAGTTTTTTTAGTTTTTTTAGTTTTTTAGCTTTTTTACTTTTTTTATTAGTTTTTAGTTTTTTTTTTGTAGTTTTTGCCTTTTTTTAGTTTTTTCAGTTTTTTTTTTTAGTTTTTTATTGGTTTTTACCTTTATAGTTTTTTTAGTTTTTTAGCTTTTTTATTTTTTTTATTAGTTTTTAGTTTTTTTGTAGTTTTTGCCTTTTTTTAGTTTTTTCAGTTTTGACGTCACCTGATCCAGTTTTTTCAGGTGACGTCACCTGACCCATCCATCCATCCATCCACAGACAGACAACTTATTTTTATATATATAGATATATATATATATATATATATATATATATATATATATATATATATATATATATATATATATATATATATATATATATATATATATATATATATATATATATATATATATATATATATATATATATATATATATATATATATATATATATATATATATATATATATATATATATATATATATATATATATATATATATATATATATATATATATATATATATATATATATATATATATATATATATTTAAAGTTGCTTGATTTGTAATCTCTATCATTGAAGAAGAAAAACTTTCTACAACCCTTTGAAAATTTGGTTACTGAGTGTGGTTTTTTTTGGTGTGTAGCCTAAATGAGCTTAATGAGTTATGTGGCACTGATAAACTTTCGTCTTCTGAGAATGAAAAATGAATAGGAGTTACATTAAGTAGAAAAACTATACTCGAGTAGTACTAGCAGTTGCCTCAGAATGTATAGTGCTGCCAAGTAAAATTTTGTAAGTTTCTAAAAAAATAAAAACTATTTGTGAAAAAAGTAATTTTGTAAAATTACAAACGTTACCCCAAAACAATCATTTTGATTTGAATGCTGAGAGTACTTTTTATTGAACTCTGAATAATTCAGGATGTAATGAAAAAATACCGAATTACAGAGTAACTCTGTACTTTTCAAGATAGAAGCATAACAGTTATTTGGTATAAGGCTAAAGTAGCTCGCCTGAAAAAGGGCTACCCTGTATAAATTAATTTGCTATTACTGTATTAATAGTTATTCAAAGTTAATGCAAGTATGCAGTGAGTATTGTGATTTATTGTGAATATTCACTCTGAATATTGGTTTTGCTTACATTTCTTCTCCATTCAGCCCAACTCTAGCCAAAAAATACATTTATTATAATCCAACGTCTTGAGATCTGGAGATGCTTCCTAGGGCATAATGTATGCTATTTTGTATAAATGTTATATTTGAATATTTGAATTCCGCCTCAAATCTGACCTTGTGCTGTTTGAAGTTATCTACACGATTCCTCCACTGGAAATGCCCTCCCCCCTTATTTACAGATTATTAATTTTAATGGTTTCACTTTGTCATATGATTTTTTGGAATCATATGAAGATTCATTGTTAAATCTCTAGCTTGATCTATTTCTAGCTTAATATCGCCGTTGACGTACTGTTCTGACTACAGACCTTTCTTTACTATTCACGACACAGAGTTCAAGGAATATACTAGCAAAACCCAATCTCCGCCCTCTATCACATTGGGAGTTACCAACCCCTTTTTCTCCAAGGCTCTAAGTCATTGGCCGAATGTAATAAAAGTTGCTGATTTTGTTGGTTTGTATTCTTTATGTACTTAATTCTCACTAACAATGGTTCATAATGCTAATTTTGGCTTTTTTAATTGTATCACTGGTCGTATCCAAATGTTGGAGAGGTGGGGGGAGGGGGTTCACTGCCTTTTATTATTCTAGTAACAATAATAAATAGTTTAAGGGGATGCCATATAAATGAAAACGCAAGGTCTCGAATAAACTCGTAAATTATTTTTGAATGTTTATATAAATCTATTTATGGGTTGTTAAAATCGTAATTATATACTCCTTAAGTGTGGACAATTTAACTCTCGCTAGTGTCGAAATCAAAATTACCAGTGTTATCAGACGTTTGGTGTTTCTTGACGAATTTTAATGTTATACCAAGACAAAATAGCGTTATTGGCAAAATAAGTAATAACTGTCTGATCTCGTTTTCTGGAAAAAAAATATAGCAAGTTTGAAAAGAAACGCCAAACGCTAGATGGTATTTCTGGTTTTTCGACCCCAGCGCAACTTTACTTTCTTATAAGTTACCCATACTCTTTTGTTCAGACCACAAAGCGAAAAAAAAAATTGTTCCTTGGGTGAGCTCAACATTTCTTAGTGGAGAAATTAAAGCTTCCCTATCGTTTCTTTTGTATACACTTCTGTCATTTTATGGATGGTAATATAAGCACTAACATCTTGCGAACATTTATAATTACATTACTGGAGCGACCAATTTTATGTTAGGGAAATTTGTACATTAAATAAAGACACTTATTTATATATAATTTTCGATCCGTGCTTCTGAACTCTTATCTAAAAGTCAATTCTTAATGTTTTTGCACTAAAGCGGTGCTGAAGGTAAATCAACAAGTGATGAAGCGATGTTTTCTTATTCTTAAGGACATTCTATTAATGGAAATTATTGAAAGAAACTATATATCTAAAGTTTTCAATAAGTCAAAAAGCAGGAAAGCTATGAATTCAATAAAATTTAGCCCAAATATGCACTTATTGATCAATAGTTCCTAAGCTTGTAGAGATGAGTAAATACGTTTAAGGCTGAAATCGATGCTTATTATGGTCATCACCAAGCCACCGTTTATCTTTGTTCTATTTGACTTCTTGCCTAAAAGTAAGGCTTTGGCCATAGTTAGCTTCAGTCTTTGACTCGCTCTCCTTACTTAAACTTTTAATCAATCTCAATTTTTCAGAAAAAAACAAATTTACTCTATATTAATTGTTTAAAAACTTATTTCAAATGTTTTTCAAAAAAAAGAAAATGCAAAAAAACAAAATTTCATTGTGTCAGCAATTGTCGAGTGAATTGGTGCGCTGGATTCAGGATCCTTTGTCTGAGAGGGTGAGGGTTCCAATCTTAGTGTACCCAATTATTTAGTTTGGGACGGGGGTCAGTGGTTTTGCTCTGTAAATTCAGCCAGATTCAACCCAGCTCTAAATGAGTACCTGGAGAAATCTGGGGAAGGTAAACCGGAAGGGTGTGCGGAAGCACAGGATGGTTGGCCCCCAACCCCCCATTGCACTTCCTAGTTGAAGGGTAGAGAAACGGAGATCAACGCTGCTGATAGGGACTGTAAAGTCTAGTGTCGTATTCTTTACCTTTTTTATCTGTATTCCAGGATTCAGGAAGCATGGGGGGACTTCATTTTAAGGTGAGGTTTAATGAGGAGGAATTTAAGTGGGTAATATTGGCAAGAAAATTTTATTTTACCCCTTTGTAATAACAGAAAGTTTTTGGCAAGGACGAGATCGAAAATAGGTCATAATTTTTGCTCAATATGTGGAGATAAAAAAGATGATTTTTTTTTGGTATTTTTTTAAGTAATTAAGTTAACTGAGGTAGGATTTTTTTCCTGAATGGTATAGAAGGAGGATTAGATAGATTCCATATTAAGCTATATAATTTTTACGGGGCTTAAGAAATTTGGTATAGGTATGTCACATAGGGACTGTTTTCTTTAGTTTATTTATATATTAGTTTGGATTGAAGAGTATCTCTTTGTTTGAAAATTTTATAATGTCATGTTGCGTATTTTTAATGTTAATAAACATCATACCATGTAGAGTTAAAATGGAAATTATATAAATTCAGCTTCATTTGTAGGAGATGTGTCTGACCCAACAAGTCGTCTAAAAAAAGTATTGAATTTGAAACAACTGGAATCGAAGCCAGGAGTTTGCACACACTATAAACCGTACCTGAAGCGTGATAAAGCGTTTATTAAGAAACTTCTTAAGGTAAGATTATTTTTTAAATCTGGCTAATAAAGCCAGATGTGGCAAATAAAGTTTTTCTCTTTTTTTATTTGATCGCAGCTGTCTGGGTATTCTTTCAGAAAATAACGTCACGGCTTTCGACAGTGTTAGAAACGAGAAACCGTACCTGAAGCGTGATAAAGCGTTTATTAAGAAACTTCTTAAGGTAAGATTATTTTTTAAATCTGGCTAATAAAGCCAGATGTGACAAATAAGGTTTTTCTCTTTTTTATTTGATCGCAGCTGTCTGGGTATTCTTTCAGAAATAACGTCACGGCTTTCGACAGTGTTAGAAACGAGAAACCGTACCTGAAGCGTGATAAAGCGTTTATTAAGAAACTTCTTAAGTAAGATTATTTTTTAAATCTGGCTAATAAAGCCAGATGTGACAAATAAGGTTTTTCTCTTTTTTTATTTGATCGCAGCTGTCTGGGTATTCTTTCAGAAAATAACGTCACGGCTTTCGACAGTGTTAGAAACGAGAAACCGTACCTGAAGCGTGATAAAGCGTTATTAAGAAACTTCTTAAGGTAAGATTATTTTTTAAATCTGGCTAATAAAGCCAGATGTGACAAATAAAGTTTTTCTCTTTTTTTATTTGATCGCAGCTGTCTGGGTATTCTTTCAGAAAATAACGTCACGGCTTTCGACAGTGTTAGAAACGAGAAGCCTTTTGTTATACAATCATATTATTTTCTTTGTTCTTGTGCAATGTGAAGGGATATAGTAGGCTTCGTTTTTAAAGCCGTTTTCAGGATCAAATGATTCCCCTTGTTTATATGTTCTCTTTTATACCTTTTTAACGTTAATTTTATTTCACTCTTTTTTTGTTTTGTTTTAGATTTTACCTTTTTAACTTTCTGACATTTTGCCGCTCAATTTTTTTTTTTTTTACTAATGAATGGCCTTGCCTTTCTGATTTTGTTGTTTTGCATTTTGTAGCCAGTTTTTTAGTTGTTGTGCTATTTTTACGATTTTTATTTTTTTGGTTTTATGAACCAAAAAAATATGCAGAAATGCGAATCTGGTCCTTCGGGGCTTGTGATAGACATCTTTTGAAATTATTTATCTTATATTATTTTATCTTATTATTAAGGTAAAGGCATTAAAAATTTTTTCTTGTACATCTCTCTCCAAAGGAGTTTCCTAACTCAATAATTTGACTGTGAGGCCATAGTTTGTAGACTTCGCTGATTCCTTATTCTATCCTATAAATGAAATGATTTCAACCTTTTGGGCGCTTTTCTTTCCAAAGAAACGGCATAAGTACTCCTGTAAACTACGGCCCAGTAATTCAACTTCACTACATGTTAACGTATAATTCAGACCTTAAATAATTTTCAATAGATATTTGAACTTGTAATATAAAAAGAATGTGACGTGTGTTGACGTTCTATATTTTAAGCTAAACCTTTTACTATTTTCAGATTCTCAAAGGACTATACTTATGATAAAATTAAAATATATCTCAAAAGGATATACATGAAAATTAATGGTAAGGAGACTAAGTCACTAAGGCTAGGAATAAGTGAAGATGAAAAGGTGACGTTATGTAACGAAAAGATTGATTAGGTGGGCAGCTTCACTTACTTTGGTAGTATTATTAGTAAAGGCAGTGGGAACGGTGAAGATGTTAGAAGTAGAATAACCAAGGCTCAGGGTGTTTTTACTCAGATAAAAAAAGTTTGGAAGAATAGGAAGATAAGCCTGCAAACCAAAATTAGTATATTAGAAGCTACAGTGATGACAGCGGTTAAATATGGCTCTTAAGCATGGGTGCTCCGAAAAGTGGGTGAAGATTTGCTAGATATTTTCCAGAGAAATTGCCTACGGATTGTTCTGAGTACCTGGCTGACTGACCGTATTTCAAACAGTACGCTGTACAAAAAATTTGGTTCAATCCCGCTTTCTAGGGCTATAATGAAAGAAAGGTTGACGTGGCTAGGGCACTTTGTGAGGATGAAGGATTATAGATTGCCGAAGATTTTGCTTCTCGGCCAACCTTCTAGGGCTAAAACGGGAGGACGTCATAAAGAAAAATTTAAAGGAAATGGAAAGCTCCTGGGAGGGTGTAAAAAGGGAGGCTTTGAATAGATTGGGATGGAGAAGGAGTGTGCGTAGCTGTGTTGGCCTCAGCCGGCTTGGTGTTGCGGCGAGTTGTTTAGGAGTAGTATATTCATCGTATTTATTTGAAAACAATTTTTTTTCATGCAAATTCGGTTTTTTAATTCTATCTAATTATTGTAAAAAAAGTTTGATGTTAATATTTAGTTCGCAGCTCCTATTGCTGAAACAGAAAGTCAAGCTCAAGTGACCACCGATAAATAATTATTTTTATAGAAATAATTATGAATATTTAAATTATGTCAGTTGAACGTCAGTTGAAATTAGTATGTTAGTGAACGTCGTGTCTTGGAACATCAATGGTAAGATTAGTGAAAAAAAGGTAATATCTTTAATTCTTGAGCAGATGATGTTGTTTTAGTCGAAAGAAAGAATAGGTTTCTTAAATCTAGGACTAACGCCACATCTAGTGTTTCAAACACCTTGTTTTAAGCGAAGAGGCAGCACTTCAAGTGAACTGACTATTATTGCACGTTTAGCCTGTGCGTTTTAGCTGAATATGAACATTTTCTAGCCTTGTCGATATCCAACCTAATAGTTTTCAACTTATACACGCCTAAAAATTATACTGCACCAGAGCTTCTAACGTTAGTTTCGTGAAGGCTTGCAAAGAACTAGATTCGCATGTGAAAAGATTTTTAAATAAAGAAGTTTTTATCGCTAGTAATTTCAACTATGACCTGTTGGAAACTTCAGGTTCTGGATTGCGGCTGCTTTGGAGCTCATTGCCTCCCAGTGCTTGCCTAGGGAAAAAGTAAGTTTCTCCTATATTGACCCCTGTTCAGTGACTTCAAATCTAGACCACATAGTAGCCTCGTTTTCAATAGATAAGGCTGAAATTTTAAGTAGTGACTTTTGCTCTGACCATATTCCCGTTCAAGCAACTATCCCTAACCAGCAGACACAAAGACTAAGCGAAAAATTTACTTTTGAGCGAATGTGACTTGATCCTGAAGAAAATTAAAGTACCTTTTTATCAGCTGGCAGACCGATCGATCCTTCTATCTACCGATCTACCGGAAAGAAAAGCTGTTCTCCATTTGTGTGTATTTGTAGCAGAAATAAATCATTCTCTTCTGGTAGCTGATAAAGATGTATTTCTTCAACGGAAACTGAGAAAAAATACTCAGCTCCGTTTTTGGTCTCACAATCTGATTATTACCGCATGCAATCTAGCAAAGTTATGGCTTAGTGTTGTTGGAATGATTGTGTCTGCCCTTTCTCCAGTATTCTCCTTGATATCAGATTTGTGACAAAGTGCAACTTAAATCGTGGAAAAAAAACAAACAAAAAATCATGCTTATTCAAAGAAACGTTGAACATTCTGGCAAAATTGTGGATGCTTTTTAAACAAGAGAAAAAGCTCTCATCGAAACAGGTTGGAGAAAGTAACTGGATTAATTATAACAAAAATGAAACATGATGCTATGGATCCTGCCAAAGAACAAATCCTCGAAGAATAATTCGACGTCCAAATACAAAAAAGTTT